>NC_092260.1:25614698-25914698 GCF_036320965.1 Panulirus ornatus | reverse complement strand
ATGGATCTGGAGAAGGCATATGATAGAGTTGATAGAGATGCTCTGTGGAAGGTATTAAGAATATATGGTGTGGGAGGCAAGTTGTTAGAAGCAGTGAAAAGTTTTTATCGAGGATGTAAGGCATGTGTACGTGTAGGAAGAGAGGAAAGTGATTGGTTCTCAGTGAATGTAGGTTTCCGGCAGGGGTGTGTGATGTCTCCATGGTTGTTTAATTTGTTTATGGATGGGGTTGTTAGGGAGGTGAATGCAAGAGTTTTGGAAAGAGGGGCAAGTATGAAGTCTGTTGTGGATGAGAGAGCTTGGGAAGTGAATCAGTTGTTGTTCGCTGATGATACAGCACTGGTGGCTGATTCATGTGAGAAACTGCAGAAGCTGGTGACTGAGTTTGGTTAAGTGTGTGAAAGAAGAAAGTTAAGAGTAAATGCGAATAAGAGCAAGGTTATTAGGTACAGTTGGGTTGAGGGTCAAGTCAATTGGGAAGTAAGTTTGAATGGAGAAAAACTGGAGGAAGTAAAGTGTTTTAGATATCTGGGAGTGGATCTGGCAGTGGATGGAACCATGGAAGCGGAAGTGAATCATAGGGTGGGGGAGGGGGCGAAAATCCTGGGAGCCTTGAAGAATGTGTGGAAGTCGAGAACATTATCTCGGAGAGCAAAAATGGGTATGTTTGAAGGAATAGTGGTTCCAACAATGTTGTATGGTTGCGAGGCGTGGGCTATGGATAGAGCTGTGCGCAGGAGGGTGGATGTGCTGGAAATGAGATGTTTGAGGACAATGTGTGGTGTGAGGTGGTTTGATCGAGTAAGTAACGTAAGGGTAAGAGAGATGTGTGGAAATAAAAAGAGCGTGGTTGAGAGAGCAGAAGAGGGTGTTTTGAAATGGTTTGGGCACATGGAGAGAATGAGTGAGGAAAGATTGACCAAGAGGATATATGTGTCGGAGGTGGAGGGAACGAGGAGAAGTGGGAGACCAAACTGGAGGTGGAAAGATGGAGTGAAAAAGATTTTGTGTGATCGGGGCCTGAACATGCTGGAGGGTGAAAGGAGGGCAAAGAATAGAGTGAATTGGATCGATGTGGTATACCGGGGTTGACGTGCTGTCAGTGGATTGAATCAGGGCATGTGAAGCGTCTGGGGTAAACCATGGAAAGCTGTGTAGGTATGTATATTTGCGTGTGTGGACGTATGTATATACATGTGTATGGGGGTGGGTTGGGCCATTTCTTTCGTCTGTTTCCTTGCGCTACCTCGCAAATGCAGGAGACAGCAACAAAGCAAGAAAAATGAAATATATATATATATATATATATATATATATATATATATATATATATATATATATATATATATATAAACACTGAGCTTGTTACTAGCACAGTGTATATTTAAAATCTTTAGTTGACTGGCTGAAATATGCCAGATGAGTGATTTCTTCAAAAGAGAGTAGAAACACTGCTCACATTAAAAACCCAAACTTTTCTTTTTTCTTTCATAATTGTCTATTGTTTTTGTGATGAGGCAGCACTAGGAACTGATGAAGAAAAGTCTCATTTGCTTACCTATCCACAGATACTGGAAGCAAAGCCTCCTGGTTTGAGTTTATTTTGGTAAAATATATATATTGTAATATAAATATCAACATTTTACCAAGGACAGCACATAAAGTATACAAAAAATACTTATATTCAATGTGATACACATAATACATTCAAATGACTGATGACTCAAGGTAAAGAATAATAATAAGAATACAAAAATACAATTGATGTAGATACAAAACAGAGCGATTTCATAATATCTAAAAACATATTTCTTTATTATGTCAACATAATAACAGTGTTGGTTGACAACGGCCGAAGTATAGGTAAATATTAGTGATAGGTCTATTAATATTAGGGGTGGAAATGACGGTAAAGGCCCGTGTCGGTAAGTATAAGGTGACGAAGTGTTGGCAAGAGGCCAAAGTGTTTTGTTGGTAAGTATAAGGGGTCAAAGTGTGAAGTGTTGGTGTGAAGTGTTGGTAAGTATAAGGGGCTGAAGTGTCGGCCAACCGGTACTAACCCATTGTGTTCAGTTCTTTAATATTCGTTTTGAGTTTGTGCCATTCTCACGAAATGTAACCAATACCAATATGCCTGCAATATGATCTCCCTGAAATTGGGATCATCTTACTATGGCTGAATTTACCAACTGTATAAAACAAAATAACAATATATCGGTAATCTCATATATATATGAATGACTACTTACCTGACAGTAGCTTTTCTGTTAGCAGACGAAACACATGGTCTTCTAGATACTGTGTTTATAGGCTCAGTTCCCACAATGTCTTCTTCCAGTTTGTGAAAACGAAAATCCAAAACGAGTTTATGCCATCTGGAGTTGCCTCTTAATACATTAAATAATCTCACATTTCTGCAAAATATGAACGCTGATAAATTTATTGAAATGTTTTCGCCAGTGCACTATTTTTTCATATACATATTCTCGATGTTATTAATCCGTAGATATTTCTAGTTTGAGAATGAAATGCGTTCATACATTTTTCTTAATACTTGGCTGATAGATGAAATTAGTCAAGGTTTTCTTGAAAACTATATCCTCTTAAGCCCCAATGTTAGAAATGATCCACAGTTGGAGCTCATTCCAAGCATCAACCACTATATCTTTTATATCTTCAAAGCTAACCTATTTCTAAGAGACTTTGAAATCATGCCCTTTGAGATATGCTACTCTACCTGACAAACAAAACATCTTTAGTGACATTCTTAACTCCTTGATGATTCTGAAAGTCTCATTCAGTTCACATCCTCTCGCCCTCTGTCCTCTGTCAAGACTCCGCAGCCTGTCTAGATTGACATAATGTTCCTGTCTGAACCCGTTCTAAACACTGATTTCTAGGCTTGTATGCATAAATTTCATATGCGGTCTGACGTGCATCTTATACAAAATCAGGAGCGAAATTCTGAATATCTGTCCTGACACACTGCTTGGCAGCTAGTCTTTTTTTTTTTTTTTTAAAGTAACTTCTTCCTTAACTTCCTCTAGGGTGATTGGCTTACCATCCTGAGCAAGTACTTCTTATCCATAACCGGCAATTATATGGCCTATGAGACATCCTCATATTCAAGTCTAAATCTTAGAATGAAATGCACCTAATGACCAACTTCTATGCACCCATAAGCATGCTCTAACGCAAAAGTCAGGGCCTCCGTGATGAAGCAATGGTTCCACGACCGTGCCCTATGGTACATGATGGTGACCCAACCCATCTCGAGATGGCTCCTCTGACGTGCATCCTTTGATCCTTTTCACAAAGGCGATTTTCTCATCATCGAAGAAGTGTTTCCTTAACCCTGCCTGGACAGTTTCTCTACCTATTTCCTGTGCAGGAATGTATCTAGGAGTCGGTCAAGGTGTGTATGGGTAAGGGGAGTGGTAGCGAATTATGAATGCAAAATAATAATGAAGTCCAAAACAAGACTGATTTGTAAGGGTACATTGTTTCTTAGAGAACAATTTTTTTGATTCGTCTAAATGTAGTATTTAATAACTAACTTTAAACAAATTCTCATAGACCTGAATACAGCTGCTGCAGAGATACGAGTTGAGCAACCATTTTTGCATGAAAATAGATTTTTGATATTTGATAACATAGAGCAGCTGGTAGATATATCATTGGAGTTTTGTACTGTGTAGCAAAGTGATGTGCTTTCGTAGACAGAAAATTTTACTATCATAAACGTATGTCAGTGTGTTAGGAACGTGATGAATCCGACATGTTGTTTCATTAGTTTATAGTGTAAATCACCTTAACTGTTCGGCATACATAAACATTTTCTCCTTTCCAGGGACTTTTAGGGTTATAACATCTGTAAATATATTGTAAGTATTCACATTTACAGTTTACTGTATATGTAAGGGGAGGGGGTGCCCTTTACCCCCCCCCCCCTTTGCCTGTCCAAATACACAATCCACCTATCCTCACTTGCCCAAAACGGAGCTTTTCTTTTCATTGAATTACTCATACACGAGATTTTGCATGCATTACTTTTATCTGAAACCATGTTGTCCCTCTATTGGATAGATTCTTATTTACAGCAGGTGCTGCATATGATAGGAGATAAGATGGCGTATGTCCATCTCACACTACAAACGTCAGTACAAAGACCATAATCAAATCAAATGCCGTCAGAAGACTTAACTGATACCACATTTAGACAAGAAAAGGAGTCCCTCGGTAGCCTCTACAAACAATTCACCCTCTCAATCCTAAAATGTGCTTCATCTGCCAGGTCACACACCTTGTTACAGCAATTATAACAAAGTTGTAATCCACACAAAACAAAGTACAAAGAACACTCACTGGAGGCCTATCAATCACAAACATTCAACATCTGTACAAAAACAAAAATAATTCCAAAACAATCTCACCCTAATAAGCTTGGCACTCAGTTCTCTCTTTGCAACAGTAAACCACTCTCATATCCATATACCCATCCTAAACAAGAACAAGGAACTGACCCTTGCTTCATGCTCTGACAACCTATACTCACAGATATCCCTTCCACACCAAACAACAATGGTGAAGCATATATGCACCTAAATAACCTAACAAGCGATAAATAAGTACCCTACCAAACCAGGCATTCAGGCATCTGAAACTACATTCCCCACACCTGTATACATTACCACTTTCCATCTACATTCTGAATGCCAAGCATTACTCCAACATTACAAACACTGCTTTACCATATCCCAAGACTCATCATGCCCAATATGCAATTTCCACAGTGAACACTTACTCCTCAATTGGTCATAGACAACATCATCATACTTATAGATAGACCTGTGGTACTGGCTGGTGGATGCGGCCACCTTCTGAGTGCGGTAGAAACCCCATAGCAAGTACTCAATCAGGTAGGGAGAGGAGACAAATACAGGTGAGAGTTTTTGAGCTTTATTCCTCTAACATTTTCTGTTTGAACAGAAGCCTTCTTCAGAAATAGTGAGTAAAATAGAGATACAAGACTTATATTCATAATCTACTCCTCACCTTGCTGGTTCCCTCATCAGATATAGGTGTTGCTGCAAAAAGTTACACTGCAAGTGAAAAGTCACCTCTGAAGAGGCTGGTCTTCTCAAATCAAAATAGTCTACACTTCCTTGCTACTTGAAATAGTGCAGCCTTAGTCTGCCGGAGCCTTTGGAAAGGTTTTGGGTAACATCAGGAATCTCTCACAAATTCGTCTTGTGGTAATCATAATGACAGCTAGAGACTGACTGTGAACAAATGAGGCCTTTTTTGTGTTTTCCTGGTGCTACCAAGCTGAAGGAGGGGGTATCTGCTGTTTTCTGTGGAAGAGGGCAAGCAAGTATGAATATGTATGCACGCCTTTCACCCTCCTGCATGTTCAGGCCCCAATCACTCAAAATCTTTTTCACTCCATCTTTCCACCTCCAATTTGGGCTCCCACTTCTCCTCGTTCCCTCCACCTCTGACACATATATCCTCTTGGTCAATCCTTCCTCACTCATTCTCTCCATGTGACCAAACCATTTCAAAACACCCTCTTCTGCTCTCTCAACCACACTCTTTTTATTACCACACATCTCTCTTACCCTTACATTACTTACTCGATCAAACCACCTCACACCACATATTGTCCTCAAACATCTCATTTCCAGCACATCCACCCTCCTCCGCACAACTCTATCCATAGCCCACGCCTCGCAACCACATAACATTGTTGGAACCACTATTCCTTCAAACATACCCATTTTTGCTTTCTGAGATAATGTTCTCGACTTCCACACATTGTTCAATGCTCCCAGAACTTTCGCCCCCTCCCCCACCCTATGATTCACTTCTTCTGCTTCCATGGTTCCATCCACTGCCAAATCCACTCCCAGATATCTACAACACTTCACTTCCTCCAGCTTTCTCCATTCAAACTTACCTCCCAATTGACTTGTCCCTCAACCCTGCTGAACCTAATAACCTTGCTCTTATTCACATTTACTCTCAACTTTCATCTTCCACACACTTTTCTAAATTCAACCACCAACTTCTGCAGTTTCTCACTTGACTCAGCCACCAGTGCTGTATCATCAGCAAACAGCAAGTGACTCACTTCCCAGGCCCTATTATCCTCAACAGACTGCATACCTGCCCCTCTCTCCAAAACTCTAGCATTTACTGCCCTAACCACCCAATCCATAAACAAATTAAACAACCATGGAGACCTCGCTGAAGAGGGGGGGTAGCAATGCTGTTTCCTGTGGG
This sequence comes from Panulirus ornatus, assembly GCF_036320965.1. NCBI lineage: Eukaryota > Metazoa > Arthropoda > Malacostraca > Decapoda > Palinuridae > Panulirus > Panulirus ornatus. The sequence continues at coordinate 25,908,413 of NC_092260.1, read as the reverse complement.
GCAGGGTGGCACCAGGAATGGACAAGAACAAGCAAGTATGAATATGTGAAAGAGTATATATGTATGTGTATGTATGTATATGTGTTATGTATATATATGTGTATGGGGATAGGGGAGAAAGAATACTTCCCATATATTCCCTGCATGTCGAAAAGGGCAACTAAAAGGGAGGGAGCAGGGGGCTGGAAATCCTCTCCTCCCATTTTTAATTTTCCAAAAGAAGAAACAGAGAAAGGGGCCAAGTGAGGATATTCCTTCTATGGCTCAGTCCTCTGTTCTTAATGCTACCTCACGGGAAATGGCAAGGTAGCATTAAGAACAGTGGAAATGGCGAATATGTATGAAAAAAATATATATATGTAATTCTGAATGGAGTAGACATGGCAGTGGAAGTAAGTCAAGGGGTAGGGGAGCAAAGCTTCTAGGAGCACTAAGGAATGTGTTGAAAGAGAGTATGTTATTGGGGGGGGGGCAAAAATACGTATGTTTGAAGGAATAGTAGTTCCAACATTATATGGATGCAAGCCATGGGCTATGGATAAGTGCTGTGTGAAGGAGGGTGGATGTGTTGGAAAGAAATGTCGGAGGACAATATGGTGTGAGGTGGTTAGATCAAGTTAGTAATGAAAGAGTAAGAGAGATATATGGTAATGAAAAGTGTGGCTGAGAGAGCAGAAGTGGGTATGTTGAAATCATTTGGACAAATGGAGAGTGAGTAAGGAAAGTTTAACAAAGAAGATATATGTGTCAGAAGAGGAGGGGACAAGGAGAAACAAGAGATGGCAGGATGAAGTGCAAAATATTTTGAGCAACTGAGGCCCAAACATGCAGGAGGGTGAAAGGCATACATGGAATGGAGTGAATTAGAATGATGTGGTATACTGGGGTCAAAATTCTGTCAATGGACTGAACCTGGGCATGTGAGACATCTGGAATAAACAACAGAAAGTCTGTGGGGTATGGATGTGGAGAGGGAGCTATGGTTTTGGTGCATTATACACGACAGCTCATGTAAGGATGTGAATGGATGTGGCCTTTCTTCGTCTGTTTCCTGGCCCTACCATGCTAATCACAAGGCTGTCAATATAACTAGGAGGTGGAAATTTGGAAATCAGAAGTCATTATTATTATGTGACATTGATGCATCTTGTATGAAAATTATGAGAAAGTATTATGATTATAAATAAGCATATTCATAAGGAATTTCACACGACATTTGGTTCCAATTGTAATACCTTGAGACTTGTCTTACAGCACTAAACTTACTTTCTTCCGATGGCAATCTGACCACCACATAACACATTCTCTTTGATGATGTTTCCTTAGATTTTCAAATGATAACCCAAGAATGGTCGAAATCAATATAAATTTTCACTTCATTAAAACAAAATTGCATGATCGGAATCAACATATCACAGTATGTTTATAATCTATGAAAGAACTGGATCTAAGTAGAAAACAAACTCATATTAATATAGCACATTACCAAATGTAACTAGAAATCAAACTCATTTTATGATTTTTCTGTTTCTAGAACTAATACCTACTAAAACTCAGTCCCCTTCCTATGCTGGTATATATACATCAGAAATACTTTTTACACCCAACACACCAATTTATATATTATAAAATAAATATGAAAAACATGTAATAAACTTGTCATATTACACAGTAATAGAAAAACATGTAATAAACTTGTCATATTACACAGTAATAATCACATAAATGGATACTGCAGCTACTGATATTGCACCAGCCATGATAAATTTCCCATATATTTGCCAAATAGTTGCTTCTACTTCTATTTCTGTATGTCGCCTATTTCGACGTCTGTGCTTTCGTCCCTCCGTCTTCCTCTCAAAATCCTCTAATTCTTTCTTTTGCCTTGTCTGCTCCTCTTCCAACTTCCTTCTTTCTTCTTCTCCTTGTGCCTTTAAACACAAAGATATTTTTTGGATTAAAACTACAAAGTTGTTGGGATGAATATCAAACTACTGCAAAAATATGTATAAAAGTAGTTCTCTCAACAATTCTAATTCACTTATTAGAACACCTTATGTAAATGCCTGTAGTATATGAAACTAACTTTCAGAAGTGAAGACACTACATTAAAAAACGTCTTTTTACACATGAAATCACTAAATTTTGGTTAGATGTCAAAGCTACAGAATATGCAATTTCAGGGCACACACTAGTAACAGAGGCAGAGAAAACAAAACTGGTAGTAATGTCTTGCTTTAAATCTACATAGACCTCAATCCTGTACTGAAAAATGTAGTGGTAACTGATGACATTTGTTGCAGTTCATTAAATATCTTGGAGGATTACAAACCATCAACAGAAAATCATCAAGCACTTCTTTCCTACAGTCACTATTCCCATTGTGTTGTCTGAATAAGCAATCTTCCAATGTTTTGAAATTTAAAGCTGTCCAATGTCAACTTTCTACAACTCTATGCACAGTATGTTCTCTCAACTCACTGCTTCAAGCCACATATGATATTTTAATGGCTCCTGCTCTCATTTGAATCTTTATTCCACTAATTACCTATAGATAACACTGTCAACCTCTTGCCATGACAAAAAAAAATATCATGCCCCAGTCACTCATGAGAGGTACACATATGCTGACTTGGTGATATGACAAACAAACATATCCACTATTGAACAATGCACACACTTAGGGCAACTGATGATATAGTAATGTAGAGGAAAGCTTATATACATTAAAACTTTCAAGTGAAAAAGTACAGGAGAAATATGTGTTTGTATATGACTGAGGTTGAACTACAATATTTCTCGGTGCTTTGAAAGTGATTAATGATAAAATTGTTAATGACATGAATGAAAGTAAGAGTTTTGTATATGTTATAGCTCCATACTGGCCCCAGGAATTCCAATGCACAGTATTCAAATAAATTATGTAATTACAAACACATTTACACATCGATCATTCCATGTCACACAGTTGAAAATATTTGAGTAGGAATCATGTGTATCAACCTCATTATATCTTAAATAAGCTCCCACTTTCTCTTGTACCATATAAAACACCAGGAACAATATAAATTTACTTAGTTTTAGACTTTTTTTCTAGTAACCGAAATAGCACAGGCAAATGAAATGCTCCAATCAAGGCCATTTCAGGTGAAAAAAAAAAGTTACAAAGAAAGTGGAAATTAATCAGGGATCTGCAAGTGTTTGGTGATCCACCTCTTAAAGGAATGAAGGTTATATGAAGAGCGGAAGGTAAGAAAAGGAAGAGAATTCCAAAGCTCAGCTATTCGAGGGAAGAAGGAGGCATCAAAACTGCCAATTCTCGAGAATAAAACATTAGTTACTGTAATGTTCACGTTTACAGTGTCAGTGACCAGAAAAGTATGTGTACATTTACGCACATAACTAAACTAATGACTACCTGTGAGAATAATATGTAAATAATATGTATATATTTATGTGTAGCAAGCAGAGTGTATACCAGAGCTACTCAATTAGTATCAGTGAAGGTCCAAACACACAAAATTCTGAAGTGGCAAAGGTCTGGGTAAAAGGCCTCATTCAAAATAACATAACGAAAATTAAGCAAGAGTACATGCTTCAATTTATTTCAAGCTGATATGGGCTTTTACAATTGGAAAAGTTATTGTTGGTAAGTTAATACGAGATAATTTTATGAAATGCAATCAATTACAGGTGTGCTGCAAAAGAAAACCATCCTAAAGTTTTTTCTTTGTTATGAGTGAGTTACTGTACAGATAGAGGAGAGGTTGGGGTCAGCATCAAGGCTTGCTACAGTCCGCCAACTGAGTAGCCCGAGTATACAGAGTGAAATCAAGACTGAAAATAAACCTTAACATGGGTATGATGCTTTAGGTATGAAGCTTTAGGGTGTTGGCATTTGTTGATATCGTATGTCATCACCCATTCTCTTTTACCCCAAATAAACCCCCGAGAATTATGAAAATTTAGTTAGTTTTGGACGAGTGAAACATTTTAGATATCAGCGCTTATTTTTCTGGTGATAAAAAAACATTCATACATTTCGTCATACAAATAAACAGTTCTCTTTGTGCAAAAAAATATATAAGTAAAACACCTGTGGTGTGTACAATGTTAAATCATACTGAAAAAAAGAAACCATAAAGTTTTTACTGTGCTTTGATTATACCATGATATCAAACCCAGCAAAAACAGTTGTTGAATTATTAGAGAGATATGCTGCCCATCTGCCTTCCCCAACCATTCAAAACCCAACTTTACTAATACTGAGAAAAGTACACTCCCTCCCTGACATATGTCCAAGTTCTGTTCTGACGGACTGGTCGGATCTCGAAATGGACGTAAGTCAGATCCGCATCAACATGGCATGTAGAATTCATATACCTGTACAGCATTCTTTTATCCTACTCAATTTCTACCATGAATATCTCGTTTTTTATCAACCAGCTATATTATATGATTCTACAGTTTCTTTTTACATTTTATTTTAGATTCTTTAGTTCATATTTCATAATTTTTATATTCTAATTTAAATTTTTTTTCTGATCTCACGTACCAATGATCGTAAGTTACATAGGTCATAAGCAGGGTATGAGGTGTATACTAATTTTCAGAATACTTTCTTTACTTATGAATAATATGAAAATAACGGTAGGATTTTTTTCTTTCACACTCAGTAACGTCATCTCTAATGAGCTGCACATTCTGAGGGTTAAAAGGGCCAGTTCACACCCTCCTTTGTCTTCTCTTTCCCTCCTTGTTACCATGTATCTCTCCAAACAGATTAGGTCAGATCTAATCTCTAGTACATTTTGTTTTCAATACTCCAATAATATCAGGATTGTTTTCACTTGTTTGATGCTTGAGCTCCAGCTCTTTTTTTTTATTTACTACTAGTCTGACTATATTTGTGTATATGTTTTAATGTGACAATCCCATCACATTATTCTTGACCTCTCTGAGGTACTGGCAGGGTTGTTCTACAATCCAGCCTTTTTAGATGTTTCTTGTTTTCTGCCTTCCTAAAATTTTCTTCTCTTCCCTCAGTTTATCACCTCAACTGATTACCCTAGTGAATTCTTCCTTGCCTGCAGTCTTCTTAGCCTGCTGTAGTACCTCCTGGCTACATAACTCCAAACTAATCATAACCAATACTTGTCCATATCTACTAATTCTTTGTTTCCTTTATCTCAGATACCACATCAGACATGTCTATAGCATCTAGTAGTCTTTTAATCAGTACTTCTCCCTTTTCTCAACCTTTCCACTTTGACTGGAAATGGTTTTCCATCAACAGTTAATGCATATCTGCCATCTGCTTCATTGAAGTTTTTAATTATGGTGCATAATTCGTCATCTAATACCTGTTGTGTTGATTCATCTACCTCCATGTCTCTAGTTTTATCTAAAATCTACTTTTGCCAACATGCAATGATTCTGAATATTCTGTATTTTCATAAATCTTCCATCCAAGAAACCTTCCAGATTGTTCTATCCCTTACACAAAATATTATTGATGCTATATATTTTCTTTATACACTTCTCATATACCTGCTTAAATATCCCCAGGTCTCTTGTTTTTGCATCAGTAAACACCCATTCTTTCTGCTCATCAGGCCATGAATTTTCTCCAGTTTCCCAAACTCAATAAAACAGAATGGATTCTAAATACAAGCCTTTAATAAAACTAAAGGATTCCTTAAGTGGATTAAAAGCTTTCCATAAATAATCATTAACCCTGTACCCTGATTTGGAATCATGATGTATTCACATATTCTTTGCATAATCTTAAGACCAATAAATACCTTTCTCTTCTCCTCCATCTTTGTAATGCAAACTTCATTACAATCCAGGGTGACTTTTCCAGCAAGCACAAGGTAACAGAAAAAGTCTTTCCTCTGCCTTTTACATGGGCAACGGACAACCACACGTTTGTGACAGTTTTGTGATTCACTACATGACCCACTATGGCAGTCCTTCGTGCATCGGTGACCACAAGACATCTGAAAAGATTAGATATGAGGCAACATTAAACTAACACAGAAAAGCATTTTGAGGTTGGTTCCAAAATCAGCCTCGTATAATATGACAAAAATTGAATTACAAAAGGGGATATTTAGAAGACTTCTGCAACATAACCCTTTTAATTCAAATCAGATGGACCCTGCCACCAAAGGTTCAATACCATAATAGAGTATCTGTCATTCCCAAATGCCATCTTCAATAGGCCAACCAAATATGGATTTCAAAAATATAAATACTTAGCATACCACTGACGGTTGGCTTGTTATTATGGTTTTAGGCTATCAACCGCTAAGTTCATTATTGTAATCAATTTCATGTTAAAGTCATCAATCAAAAATTCTTAAGCACTTCTTGCAGGTGTTCAAGGATATTCTTAGAGCCTAAACACTCTCACACCATGGGCAATCATTGCATCATAATAAGACTTCAGCACATAATCAAGTATACTAATTCCCTCCAAAAAATCTCAGCAAGTTTCAAACACATATTCATACTTATTTCTGCATGACTCTTTAACCCTTTGTATCATTTGCTATAAAAGATAAAACAGGGTACCATAACTTACCAATTTGTTACACTGATTTTTACAGCTCTGTATTTCTTCTTTCCCTGCAGCACCATTCCACAGTTTACATTTCACATACAAATGGTTGAGGGTACAGTGGCACTTAATTTTTACCAACTTCTCACAAGGTGCACACTCTCCTGGATGGCATGCCTTCCCACATTCATGATTACAGCCTTTTGGACGCGGCTGTAGGGAAGCACCAAAACTCGTTAACAAATAAACATCTATAGATAAAGTAGAACAATGAAAGGCAACAGATAATCTGCTGTGCAACACAGAGAAATATAAAAGGTATGGGTATAAGAAGAAAGTCTCATACGACTGACTTTTAGATTGTAACAAGAACAAATAATCTTTTTTTCTAATACCTGATTACTGTTTTCTGTGTCAGTGAGGTAGCACCAGGAACGGACGAAGTAAGGCTATATTCGCTCACATCTATTCTCTAACTGTTATGTGAAATGCATTGAAACCACAGCTCCCTGTCAACAACTACGCCCCAGAGAACTTTCCATCGTTTACCTTAGATGATCCACGTGCTCTGGTTCAGTCCACCAACAGCATGTCGACTCCAGTATACCATACTGCTCTAATTCACTCTATCCTGTGCATGCCCCTCACCCTTCTCCCTATAGTTCAGATCCTAAATCGCTCAAAATCACCTTTACTCCATCCTTCCACCTCCAATAGAATAATAAGATGGACATGAGAAACTAAGTGTTTAATTTTTCTATTTCACATAGTACCTCAAATACAACATACAGAGGAAGTCAGTCTATAACAAAAGAAAAGTATAACATCTAAGGACTTTACAAAACAGTTTCTTCAGTTAATTTTGGCTACTAATCCATGACATTCTGTTTCTTGCAGCATCCAAAGGAGGGTAATGCATGCAAAATCTTGTTATAAACCATCTGAACAACATCAGGTACTGAAGGTTTAATAATATAATATTCGCAGAAAAAAATTAAGTTTTTAAATATGAAAAAACCCTTTCTCTCTGAGGCAGTGTCCCATGACTATGAGAGAATCTCAAAAATACCATCTAAGAAAATTGTGCTTAGGACCTTCTAACCCTCTGTCTTTCTGGTCAGGAGGTGAAAGAAAGTTAGGGTCATCCATAGCAGAACTAAAGGAAACAGGAGAACCAAGGTAGCTTTACTAACCATAGAGCAAACTCTCTCACAAGGTATACAGTTGGATCCTGCTCTTTGGTCATCTGGTGCATTCTCAACTGTATGACAATCCTGCTCACAAGTGTGGTTGGTGCAAGCTAGTTTACGCCCACATTTTCGTCCACAACAGTAAGGCCGAATATCACTACAAGGCCAATTTGGAGTCTCATGTTGGCCATAGCATACTGTTGGTACTGGGACCTAAAATGATGGCAAAAGATAAAAGTTATTCTAAAGTATGACTTGTCAATCTGACAATATAGATGTGATGTCAAGCAATGCAGTAGAATAAATAAACATAAGTAGCATACGGATAACTTTCCCTAACACCAGAGTGTCATGAAACGATGTTACAATATTTTGCACATTTTTACTTTGATTTACCTATTTTGTACTAAACTAAATTACCATATTATCTTCAGAATAGACTCAAAACTCTCAAATTTGCATGGTTAGCTGGGCAGAGGCATTAAATAATAGCTAACACCAGATAAAACTTCCATTTACATCACCTATTTTCTCCTAACCTTTTGAATATGTAAATCATCATTAATTCATGCATTAGGTAAAAACCTATTAAAGAGGACTGTCAAAAAATACTTACATATACTTGATCACTGTTTCCTGCATCAGCGAGGTAGCATCAGGAGAAAGAACAAAGAATGGCCCATCCATTCATATACACATGTATATACATAAATGCCCATACATGCACATATACATATCAACATATGTATATGTGCATGTATAGGCATTTATGCCTATCAATATACATAAACCCCCATACATGCGCATATACATATCAACATATACATACACATACACAGACATATACATATATACTTATTATTTTATCATACTTTGTCGTTGTCTCCTGCGTTAGTGAGGTAGCGCAGGGAAACAGATGAAAGAATGGCCCAACCCACCCACATACACATGTCCACACATGCACATATACATACCTACACATTTCAACGTATACATACTTATATATACACAGACATACACATATATACACAAGTACATAATTCATACCTGCTGCCTTTATTCATTCCCGTTGCCACCCCACCACACATGAAATGACAATCCCCTTCGCCCGCATGCACGTGAGGTAGCGCTAGGGAAAGACAACAAAAGCCACATTCGTTCACACTCAGTCTCTAGTTGTCATGTATAATGCACCAAAACCACAGCTCCCTTTCCACATCCAGGCCCCACAAAACTTTCCATGGTTTACCCCAGGCACTTCACATGCCCTGGTTCAATCCATTGACAGCAAATCGACCCCAGAGGGTATTGAATGAGAGGGTGAAGGCATGTACTGAGGATCAGATTGGGGAAGAGCAGTGTGGTTTCAGAAGTGGTAGAAGATGTGTGGATCAGGTGTTTGCTTTGAAGAATATGTGAGAAATACTTAGAAAAACAAATGGATTTGTATGTAGCATTTATGGATCTGGAGAAGGCATATGATAGAGATGCTCTGTGGAAGGTATTAAGAATATATGGTGAGGGAGGCAAGTTGCTAGAAGCAGTGAAAAGTTTTTATCGAGGATGTAAGGCATCTGTAAGAGTAGGAAGAGAGGAAAGTGATTGGTTCTCAGTGAATACATATATACACATGTACATATTCATACTTGGTTGCCTTCATCCATTCCTTTCGCTACCCTATGACACAGGAAATATCATTGCTACCCCTGGTTCAGCGAGGTAGCACCAGGAAAACAGACAAAAAGGGCCACACATCGTTCACACTCAGTCTCTAGCTGTCATGAGTAATGCATCAAAACTACAGCTCCCTATCCACATCCAGGCCCCACAGACCTTTCCATGGTTTACCCAAGATGCTTCACTATATAAAAAAAAATATAATTTACCATATGAAACAAAGATGACCATTGGAAATGACACATTTGAGGATTATACATGGCATGAGGTGGGCTGACTATGTATAGAATGACAAAGTGCACTATAATTGAGAGATATCCAAAGTGTACTTAAATGGTCTGGATATATGGAGAGGATGACCAAAGAAAGACTAACTAAAAGGATCTATATGCCAGAAGTGTGGGAAGCAAGGAGAAGGGGGAGACAGAGGAGCTTTGAGTTGTTATAGTCAAAACATCCAAAGAGGTGAAAAGCATGCAAGGGATAGCGTGAATTGAAGTTTTTTGTTGTCAATGACCTGAGCCAGGGAATGTGAAGTGGTCAGGCAAAACTGTGCAATGGTTTGTGGGCTTTGGCTGTGGTTGGTGGGATCTGATTTCAGTAAAACACAATATTTTTCTGTTCCTTGTGCTAACTTAAAATGTAGGAAATGGCTACCAAGTATGAAAAAATATATAGTTTTTCTTTTCATTCCTGCTTGTTTTTTCCTGCATTTGCAAGGCAACAATAGGAACAGTAAAATAACAGCCCCACTCACTCACATATACTTTCAAACTGCCCATCATCCAAAGCCAAGCCTCAGAGACCATTTCATGGTTCCCCTGACTGCTTCATTTGCCCTGATTCAATTTACTGGAAGCATATTACCCCTGTACCCCACAATGATACAAGTGACTGGTGCTACTGGGAACCACCAGCAAGAAGTTGCACTGCATGTGAAAAGTCACCTTTAGTGAGGCTGTATTATTGGAAATACAGTCTTGTTAAAGAACTTTTCACTTTAAAGAAGTATGCATTTGCCACCTCCTGGAAGTACCACAGCCATGGGCTGCAAGAGCCTTTACAATGGTCCTGGATAACACAAACACTCTTTCATAGAAATTGGTCCTGAGGTAATTATTAATGAATACATAAATAAACATAGCTGACCCTATTACTGAACACTTTTCATCCTCCTCGATGTGCAAACCATGACAACTCAAAGTCTCTTTCACTCCAACATTCTGTCTCCTTCCCCTTGTTCCCTTCACTTCTAACATGATATAGTATATGGCAAGCAACATGCTGTCAATGGCCTGAACCAAGGCACATAAAGTGGCACAATTTTTCTTGTGATTCTAGTGCTATCTCACAAAGGTGGAAAACAACAAGCAAGTATGAAAAAAGATTATATTTTCCATTCTTGCTCACTGTTTCACACTTTTGTGAGGTAGTACTAAGAACAGAAAAAAGGCCATCCTTTCTCACTTCTTTACCTGTCATGTATAATGTGATAAAATCAGAGACCATTATGTAGAGCCAAGACCCACACTCCATTCCATGGTTTCCCCTGACTGCTTTTTATATCCTGGTTCAACCTAGTAACAGAAAATCACACCCAGTACACCACAATGATACCATTTGCTCTATCCCATGCATTCCCCTTATCCTCTTGGATGTTAGGCCATTAACTATATGCCTCTTACATTACATCCCTCTACTAGCTTCTCAGCCTCCTTCATCCCAATACTCCCTTTACTTTTGACATGCAAATCCTCCTAGTCAGTATTTCGGTATTCATCCTCTTCATATGTCAAGGCCATTTCACCACAATCTGGTTAGCTCTCTCAATAAGACTGTGTTTACTAAAACACCTCACTCACACTATCAATTCTTACATGACTGACCTGCCTTACATCACATATTATCCTCATGTATTTCAACTCTGACTTATCCACCCTCTTCCATTCCATTGCACTGATGGCACAAGATTGGCAACCATACAACAACAAAAATAATAACAATAATTGTAACTAATGATAACAATAATAATAATAATAATAATAATAATAATAATAATAATAATAATAATGATAATAATAATAATGTCAATGGACTGAACCAGGGTATGTGAAGCATCTGGGGTAAACCATGGAAAGTTCTGTGGGGCCTGGATGTGGAAAGGGAGCTGTGGTTTCGGTGCATTATGCATTATACATGACAGCTAGAGACTGAGTGTGAACAAATGTGGCCTTTGTTGTCTTTTCCTAGTGCTACCTCGCACACATGCTGGGAAGGGGTTGTCATTTCATGTGTGGCGGGGTAGCGACGGGAATGAATAAGGGCAGACAGTATGAATTATGTACATGTGTATATATGTATATGTCTGTGTGTGTATATGTGTATACGTTGAGATGTATAGGTATGTATATGTGCGTGTGTGGATGTGTATGTATACATGTGTGTATGTGGGTGGGTTGGGCCATTCTTTCGTCTGTTTCCTTGCGCTACCTCACAAACGTGGGAGATAGCGAAAAAGTATAACAAAAATAAATAAATAATAATAATAACGTATCAATGATAATCATAATGACATTCATAATGATAATAATAATTGAAATATTTTCTTCATCACATGAGGGGTCCAACCAGCCTACCAGTACTCTCAAGATGGTACTTGAGTTTGATGATGTCAGCTGACAGAAAGGGGAAAATACTTAGAAAATTATGCACTAGATACAGCATCCCAGAAGAGGCACTAAGCAACTAAAAAGAAATGAAATACAGTTAAAGCAATAATGTAAAACATGCACATACAATTTTCTAAAAACAAAACAAAACTGTAATCAAAGATGTAAGTAATACACTCCAGTATACCTGACATGGTGGGCATGGCTTCTTTTGGATCTCTATGCGAGGGGCAGTAACTGGTTCCCAAGGCCCTGCTCGCTTCTTGGTGTCCACTATCTTTGAATAAAGGGAGAAATGAGAAAAGATCATGAAAATGGTAAATTACTTCTCTCTGTTCCTGGTACACATAAAACAGTGACACGACTGAAAAGCATGTATATATACTTTTTTGCTTTCATCAAGATTTTCTGCTCTCTCTGCATTAAACAAAGTCCAACATATATTTTTCTTTTATCAATACACTCTATGACTGACTGACAAGAATGTTCTACAGAGTGGATGAGAGTTCATAAAGTCAACACAATGAAAAATGAGAAAATTTTGGGTAACTACAGTACTGTTGGGTGAGTGGCTGATGTAACATGGACAAGTGAAAAGTGAATAAAATGGTGTATAAAATGATAAGTGATGGGATTATAGACAAGAGAACATCAAAGTTAAGGTGGAAAGAGAACATGTCATTAAGAGAGAAAAAAATTCTGAGGTTATGATATACGGAAAAAGTTCTGCACTAACCATGCTACTGTACTACAGAAAGTCTATGGGTTACTAGTAAAAAAGAACATATGTAATAAATGGGGGGATCACATACCACTTCAGCTCTTGTTTTTATTCATTCAGCACAGTATTGCATTCTCCCTTTTTTCAATGTCCTCACCTTATCATTCCCTTCATCACCTTCAACTTTCTTCTCTTGCACTCTGTGTAAAATTTATACACCAAATTTTGAAATTTCCCTTCACTCTTTGGTATGAAAACTGATCATTTGCAAGTAAGCTAGTTACCAAAAACTAGGTTTTTTCCATCTATCTTAAGCTTTGATCCTTCTCTTCCTTCTTTTGTTTCCATTTATCTTCCTGCTACATCCATTCATTTAGTGAAAAACCAAGATCACATGACATTTCCATGCCTGTCTCAACACTTTCACTCACCCTACCAACCACTTTCAAACATGCTTTGCTATTAATGTAAAAAATCTTGAAATGCATTCCTTTTTTGTTCCTTCACTTCCCCCTCCAGTTGATGATCAAAATTGGCATCTGCTATAAACATGTCTCTCAGCAAAGAATTCTAATAGACATTCACCATTTGCTTTCATAACTGGTACTCCCTATCCTTTATCTCATTCTTTCCAACCATTGGCCACTCACATGTGCTGCACTCAGACAAGGTGTGAAAATGTTACATTCAAAATATAGATAACTATAGACATTTACAGCCTGCGACATCTGAATCACCACATAACAGCAGATCTGTACACTAAAATGAGAATATATACTGAATTCTATAAGAATCTAAAAATATCAGAAATTATAGAATAGAACATTTCTTTGTATACCTAACTGCTTCTCCCATTGTACTGAAGTACTATGAGGAACAAAAAAATTCCTTATTTATATACATCCACTCTCTAACTGTACTCTATTGCACTGGAGTCAAATTCAACCATCTACAGCCAAGCTCCATTGACTATTCTTTATTTGTTTTTTTTTCTGAGACGGCATGGGCAGCTGAGGCCTTAGTCATGGCCATCCCATTAACACTATATTATCATTATCTATTATACTTAATTGCTGTTTCCCATGTCAGCGAGGTAGTGCCAGGAAACAGATAAAGAATGGCCCATCAACTCATATACACATATATCTACATTCATATACATAAACACCAGTACATGCACATATACATACATATACATATCAACATATACATACATATACATAAACAGACATTTACATATATACACAGGTACATATTCATACTTGCTTGCCTTCATCCATTCTTAGCGCTACCCCACCCAACAGGAAACAGCATAACCAACCCCCTGCTTCAGTGAGGTAGTGCCAGGAAAACAGACAAAAAAGGCCACATTCATTCAAACTCAGTCTCTAGCTGTCATGTGTAAAGCACCGAAACCACAGCTCCCTATTCACATCCAGGCCCCACACACCTTTTCATGGTTTACCTCAGACACTTCACATGCCCTAGTTCAGTCCAATGAGAGCACGTCAACCCCGGCATACCACATTGTTCCAATTCACTCTATCCCTTGCACCCCTCTCACCCTCCTGTATGTTCAGGCCCAAATCACTCAAAATCTTTTCCACTCCATCCTTCCACCTCCAATTTGGTCTCCCGCTTCTCCATGTTCCCTCCACTTCTGACACATATATATATCCTCTTTGTCAATCTTTCCTCACTCATTCTCTTCATATGTCTAAACCAGGTCCCCATTTTACTGACCTCAACTCTGGGTGGCTCATGAATGCATCACGGTCAGGAACGCTAACCACTACACCACAGGAGTCCATGACCATTTCATATGTCTCAGTTCAACCCACGGAGAGCATATCACCCAAATATACCACATCAGTCCTTGCATACCCCTCACCCTCTTGTATAATCATGCCCAAATACTCTAAAAGCCTCATCTACTTCATCTTTCCATATTCTTGGTCTCCTTGTCTTCCTTCCTCCCTCCACTTCTGACAGGAAGATCCTTTCTGTCAGTATTACTTTGATTATATCCTTTATATATCTAAACCATTCCATCAAACCCCAATTAGACCTCTCAATCTGGTTGTACTTTCTACCACAGCTCTCGTACAACATTCCTTAAACAATCAATCTGCTTCACATCAAGCATCATCCTCAGGCATTTAATTTCCTACATGTCCACCCTCTTCTTTTATTTTGGATTCAAAGCCCAATTCTCATATTCATACAGCAATATCTTTGCCCTAAGAACATTGATCTCTCCTCTCACAAACTACTTAATTCACCCAAGCCCTAACTCTATTCTCCCATCCTGTGACTCACTTCAGCCACCATGGCTCCATCCAGTGCCTTGTCCATTCCCATGTATTTAAAATACTCCACTCCCTTTAGGTCCTTCCATTTCAGACACACTCAAACCATCATCACGAATCACATTCCTGCACCTAATTAACCTACTTCTATTTACTTTATTCTCAACTTTCTACTTTCAACACTCACATACTCTGTCACCAGCTTTAGGAGTTTCTCTCTGGGCTCTGCCACCAGATCCATATCGTCTGCAAACAACAATTGATTCATCTCCCATGCCCTCCAAACTACAATGAGTATTTATAACAAGTGATTTTTTGCAATGCTAAAATAAAAGAAAGTGAAGAAATACTTTTAGTCACCTTGACAGGAACAGCATCATGACATGGTACTGGACATACATGTCCACACTTGAGCTTCAGTCCACATGTTATACAGCAGGGAGGACACGAACCCTGGTGACACTTGTGTTTTTTCTGAGTTGGGTGGTGACAGCTGGGAGGCAGTCTGCAAATTAAGATATCAGTCTATTACTGTTATCTCTTACACTTAAATCCTGACTGTTATGTCACAATTCTGAGGGCAATGGAAGAAAAACCTTTAGAATCTATGCTAGTACTATAATACAAGAGTTTCAACTAATCTCTCTACTTCACATATATCCCTTACTTTCCACTATGGTGGCATATGCACAATTTCCTCTACTATGCTCTCTTCTTACATAATCATATACAATCCAGCATAGCATAAACTCACACACTCTCTTCTCCTATTCCTACATCTAATTCTAGGCCTTACTCTACCCCTTGTTGTTCTAATCCCTTGATAAGCAACCTCTCCTCATCCATTCAACATTCATCCTTCCTACCTATGTCAATAAAATCAATCCTTATATTTTCCAACTACTTCCTTGTCTGTTCTATTCCTCCTCCACACATCCTCATTCTTTATATACACTAATCAGAATTTATACCTTAGCAATCCAATTCTAAAGTGCACTTCCTTTATCAAAATATATTTCTGCTGTTTACACACTTTGTCATTCTGCTACTGCACACCATGTCAGTATCAATATGGAGGGGGGATTACCATATGATCATGCAGAGAGGAATATGTACATGATACAAGAAACTGCATACAACTAAAAGCAACTTTTGATGAAACACAGATGGGCCCATTAAACACCTGAGATGCATTCTTAGAAAGTGTCTTTTAATGAAACAACTTAACATACACCAATTTCAAATTATTCAGACCTTATGATACAAATAGAGGTTACGCTCTTGGGAAACATTTCTTGTTAAAAAAGTTCTCACTGAATATCAAACAAAATACCGAGTACCAAAATTGTATTACCATAACTTTAGTAGATATTTACATACAAGATACAGTCAGCAAGTATAACACTCAACTGAGATGTTTCTACGCCTGTGATATAGAGGCTTGCTGGTTTGGAGGAGTGATAGCAAGTGGTGGAGTTATTCAGACTGTACATTTTCTTCTTACTACCTACACATATATTTACAATAAATGAATTCATCAAGAATAAAAAAAATAGCATAACACAACCGAACAAAAATGCAGCTTTTATTGTAACAGTGAATGGGTTAAGGATAAAGAGAAAAAAAAGGTAACCTTAGCTTAATGGCCATGCCTTTCAGAAAATACATAAAAAAAAATATAAGCATAATACCTGCACAGCTTAGAACATTTAGGGGGTTTGGTGGTCTTTTCACGACCACATGGGACTGTGATTGTGGTGGCTCCACAATGGCATGAGATAGTATGGGTCACCGTGCATGGATAACAGGGACCTTGGTGGCAGCGGCTTTCACATTTATGATTGCGACAGACTAATGTTCGCCCACACGGCTGCTCACAATTTGGACAATCTCCAACACAGCACTGAAAAACACAAGGAAATTTAATGTTCTGCTCAAAACTTTATAAAACTAAACTACTATTGTCACTAGACTGATATGCAGGCAAGCTTATCTTGTGATGACTTACAAGTAACTTGAGATCACATACACGGTACTAAATACAGATATAGCTAAATCACTCATACTGATGGATTCTATTTCATAATACTTATGTGATGGCAAAAGTACTTAATATCTAAAAAGTTAACATATTTGGAACTGCCTCCTATGCGCTAAGAATATCTTTCTACAAAAGATGGACCAGTACAGATTAAGCCTTTTAAAAAACTTAGTAGCTTAACACAAACAAATTGCTTAATAAACATGCCAAATATGTCTGACCTTGAACTAAACTCAGTTACTGTAAGTTGAGAATACCGTTTCCCCTTACTTACACTGCAGCAAAAAATATTTTCCTGTATAACCCCAATAGTAATATTCACCTTGATGTGGCCATCTCTTTAATGGGAGCCCCTGGAGGGAATTGATGTCAAGAGACATCAACAGATAGATAAGCATTTACAAAATTTTCAAACCAAGTTGGCATATGTACGTGCAAGACAGTCAATACGCTGATTTTACCTTCCGACTGCATGTGTGTCGTCTGCAGTCTCTCATGTTCTTACACTTGATATCACATGTGAGTTCCTTGCTGCAAGCCATCTCCTTCTCACGTGCACCACAACGACACCGTTTCACAAGGAACTGCAGACACTGGTAAGGATGTCTACATGTATAAAACAGCTTGGTAAAAAACTATCAGTCTTCTGTAAGACTAATATTTGAATGCAGTCACAGGAAACTGAAGACATTTCCTGAGGAGTTTTGTGTACTATTCACTTCACACAAATTTCATGAAATTATCATTACTTACTTGATCAAACCACCTCACACCACATATTGTCCTCAAACATCTCACTTCCAACACATCCACCTTCCTCCACACAACCCTATCTATAGCCCACGCCTCGCAACCATGTAACATTGTTGGAACCACTATTCCTTCAAACATACCCATTTTTACTTTCCGAGATAATGTTCTCGCCTTCCACACATTCTTCAATGCTTCCAGAACCTTTGCCCCCTCCACCACCCTGTGACTCACTTCCGCTACCATGGTTCCATCCGCTGTTAAATCCACTCCCAGATATCCAAAACACTTCATTTCCTCCTGTTCTTCTCCATTCAAACTTACCTCCCAATTGACTTGTCCCTCAACCCTACTGTACCTAATAACCTTGCTCTTATTCACATTTACTCTCAGCTTTCTTCTTTCACACACTTTACCAAACTTAGTCACCAGCTTCTGCAGTTTCTCACCCGAATCAGCCACCAGCACTGTATCATCAGCGAACAATAACTGACTCACCTCCCAAGCTCTCTCATCCACAACAGACTGCATACTTGCCCCTCTCTCCAAAACTCCTGCATTCACCTTCCTAACAACCCCACCCATAAACAAATTAAACAACCATGGAGACATCACACACCCCTGCCGCAAACCTACATTCACTGAGAACCAATCACTTTCCTCTCTTCCTACACGTACAATGTATGTGAGAAATACTTTGAAAAACAAATGGATTTGTATGTAGCATTTATGGATCTGGAGAAGGCATATGATAGAGTTGATAGAGATGCTCTGTGGAGAGTATCAAGAGTATGTGGTGTGGGAGGCAAGTAGGTAGAAGCAGTGAAAAGTTTTTATTGAGGATGTAAGGCATGTGTATGAGTAGGAAGAGAGGAAAGTGATTGGTTCCTTGTGAATGTCGGTTTGCGGCAGGGGTGTGTGATGTCTCCATGGTTGTTTAATTTGTTTATGGATGGGGTTGTTAGGGAGGTAAATGCAAGAGTTTTGGAAAGAGGGGCAAGTATGAAGTCTGTTGGGGATGAGAGAGCTTGGGAAGTGAGTCAGTTGTTGTTCACTGATGATACAGCGCTGGTGGCTGATTCATGTGAGAAACTGCAGAAGCTGGTGACTGAGTTTGGAAAAGTGTGTGGAAGAAGAAAGTTAAGAGTAAATGTGAATAAGAGCAAGGTTATTAGGTACAGTAGGGTTGAGGGTCAAGTCAATTGGGAGGTGAGTTTGAATGGAGAAAAACTGGAGGAAGTGAAGTGTTTTAGATATCTGGGAGTGGATCTGGCAGCGGATGGAACCATGGAAGCGGAAGTGGATCATAGGGTGGGGGAGGGGGCGAAAATCCTGGGGGCCTTGAAGAATGTGTGGAAGTCGAGAACATTATCTCGGAAAGCAAAAATGGGTATGTTTGAAGGAATAGTGGTTCCAACAATGTTGTATGGTTGCGAGGCGTGGGCTATGGATAGAGTTGTGCGCAGGAGGATGGATGTGCTGGAAATGAGATGTTTGAGGACAATGTGTGGTGTGAGGTGGTTTGATCGAGTGAGTAACGTAAGGGTAAGAGAGATGTGTGGAAATAAAAAGAGCGTGGTTGAGAGAGCAGAAGAGGGTGTTTTGAAGTGGTTTGGGCACATGGAGAGGATGAGTGAGGAAAGATTGACCAAGAGGATATATGTGTCGGAGGTGGAGGGAAAAAGGAGAAGAGGGAGACCAAATTGGAGGTGGAAAGATGGAGTGAAAAAGATTTTGTGTGATCGGGGCCTGAACATGCAGGAGGGTGAAAGGAGGGCAAGGAATAGAGTGAATTGGAGCGATGTGGTATACCGGGGTTGACGTGCTGTCAGTGGATTGAAGCAGGGCATGTGAAGCGTCTGGGGTAAACCATGGAAAGCTGTGTAGGTATGTATATTTGCGTGTGAGGACGTATGTATATACATGTGTATGGGGGGGGGGGTTGGGCCATTTCTTTCGTCTGTTTCCTTGCGCTACCTCGCAAACGCGGGAGACAGCGACAAAGTATAATAAAAAAAAAAAAAAATAATATTGTTCAAAGCAAACACCTGATCCACACATCCTCTACCACTTCTGAAACCAGAATGCTCTTCCCCAATCTGATGCTCTGTACATGCCTTTACCCTCTCAATCAATACCCTCCCATATAATTTCCCAGGAATACTCAACAAACTTATGCCCCTGTAATTTGAACACTCACCTTTATCCCCTTTGCCTTTGTACAATAGCACTATGCATGCATTCCACCAATCCTCATATATAGATACATAGATATGGGGACGGGAGAAAGAATACTTCCCACGTATTCCCTGCATGTTGTAGAAGGCAACTAAAAGGAGGGAGTGGGGGGCTGGAAATCCTCCCCTCCCATTTTTAATTTTCTTAAGAGAAGGAACAGAGAAGGGGGCCTAGTGAGGATATTCCCTCTAAGGATCAGTCCTCTGTTCTTAACTCTACCTCGCTAATGTAGGAAATGGCAAATATGTATGAATAAAGAAATATGGATAGATTATCCTCTATACTGCAATGAACACTAAACTACTCTCACTACAAATTTATAAACAGAGACAAAATAACTAATCAATAGGTCTTACTGTAGGACAAGCTCCTCTGTGGCAACGCTCAACACAAAAGTGCACTCCACATGCAAGTTTTTTTCCACATGTGTCACCACATGTTGGGATGTCTTGTGTGCAGGGCAGAGCATGGGAAGATTTTCCACAAGGACAAGTGCGAAGTCCACTTGCTGGACACTCCCCACATTCACCACTATGGCAAACTTTTTGGCAAAGATGGTGGCCACAACTAAGTTGTTTATGGCAAACCTAAAAAGAAAAAAAGAAAAAAAATCAATATATGTCCAACAGTTCTCATTACTGCTACTGGAATTTCATTCATACAAAATGGAGACTAGCATATGAAGCTGTGTTGAGATACAGGTGGGAGAAAAACCTCAAAGAAATAATGATAAAAAACTAAACACCCACAGCTTATGAAAATCTTCTTTAATTTCTACTTACCAGTCTCCTATCATCATATTTCTACAGATGGCCCTATTGTCTGAATTTCGAGCTCAGTAAGACAAGACAGTTTTTTATTTAACAATTCATTAATTTCAATAAATAATTCTAAAGTTACAGATGAATAATGTTTATATCACAGCATGTAATATCCTTATCTAAGCCAGGCACCTAGTTCATTGACCAGCCCCTACAGGGAGGATCGAGGTTGACTGAGGACAACCTGCAGTGACCATGATTGAATTCAAAATATATTTCAGTCCAAGGCAGTATGTGAATGCATTTCTCCAAATTTTGTGTTCATGTTGAAAGATAAAAACAATCCTGTTTTCTACTATAAGCAATATCATTATCATTATTATTCGCTAGTCATAACTGTCTCTTTATTGCAGGACTATGGAAATACACCTTCAGTGTTCATCATGAGTTTGTTTCACCCATGCCATTCCATAAGATTCTCACCTTACTACACTGCCATACTGGGTCAGCACATTCTCTCATCTGCGTACTGGCACCACAACAACAAGGCTGAAGACTCTGTCTGGGACAAGCATTACAATGACCAGGATGGCAGAAGTCCTTGCAAGTATGCTGGCCACAGCTAAGGACACTTCCACAAGCCTTACCACATGACCAAGTTTTGGAGGAGCAGCGTCGGACCTGTGGGGACTGCTTCCCACAATGGCACGTATTGGTCACAGTCTTGGGACATGGTGGACAGGGACCTGATGATTGAAATAATATTCTGTGAACTGTCAAGTTCATGTGGAGAACTGTAAACTGTGAAGGTTTAAGAAATTTGTGAAAAAGATCCCATAAAAATGGTACTGAAAAGGAAAGTCCGTGTGATGACATGGAAGTGCTCTGGGGGAATGTTACTGTTAAGGTGCAAAATAATTAGTGTGCAAAAAAACTTTAATGATAGGGTATCTGTTCAATATCAACACATACAGTTTAGCACAACAAGTAATGATGAAAAGAAGAAAAAAAAAATGGGAACTTTTACAAGGTTTAAAGAACTCATAAAGAATGAGTTTGTAAGAAAGTGAGCTTTGAATTAAACATTTATCATACAAAAGAATGAAAGACAGAGAAAATGCATAACAGAAAATCTTCCCTTATAGGTAACAGAAACCTGAGCAGTTTTTCAACAATGTTGGCCAGATTTCATTCAAAATAAAATTACCTAACTCTATCATTCACATCATAAGAAATGGGCTAAGAGCTTTCTGAAGATTTTGTTAATAAATAAGCTGGATTGAAGATTTGTAGGACTGTATTCACTTTTTAATGAAAGTCTGAGAAATGAAGATTACAGGTATTCTCTGTTGAACTCTTTCAATGTGAAACTGATTTCTTGACATATCAGAGTGCACAGATACAACAAAATAATTCTTATTTACAATGTGCCACCCCAAAAAAACATTTTCTTATAAATCATGACAATTATTCCTGGTTTAAGAGTAATACATTATTTACCATTCTGGCCAACCTAATTAAGTCCAGAAAACCATTCATAACTTTTTGTCTATATGATTAGCAGCAAATAAAAGTGAAAAACCACTTTTTTTCTATGAATTAAGAGCTCTATACTGCTAATTTAGGAAAAAAAAAATCTTTACTAGTAGAGCAAATCCTCAGTATGGGGAAAAGGAATGTGGCAATGGACAATATGGCAGCAAGTTCCCAGTGAAGGCATACAACTGTCCAACCTGATTACTGAAGCCTACAGGGAGCTCCAGTGACTCATCCTCTGTTTAGGCTGCCATCTATGGCCAGCCAATAGAGCCTAAAATACACATGATATCTAATTTGTGGGGCTTGTTATAAGAGAAGGGGTAATATTTCAGATATGTTCCCAAAACACAACACAGGCAAATATTCTTCAGTTTACTACAAATGAAATCAACAATGGATAAACATACCAGGATGGCAGAGGAGCAAGCACAAGTGACCACATTCTGGTTTCAACTTCTTCTCACAGGTTGCTCCACAAGAGTGAGGTATTAGCCATGGGTCAAACTTGGGGTCCACCTTCTTTTCACAAAAGCACAAATACTTGGTGGGAATTGCTGACTGTGGATACTCACTGCGGCATTTGGGACTAAGAGCAAGGAAACATTTTTAGTTGATATATCTCCTGTTTCAGCATAGTATTAGCATTAACAATGAATTATGACTGGCTTGAATCAAGCACAAACAACCTACAAATACATACACTTTCATGGAGACAAAGAAATTCTTTGAGTGTAAACAGAAAATTTTCCTATGTTTCATTAAGGACACTAGAATCAGAGGGGCTAATACACTATTACAGAAAGAAAGCATGGAAAATGAATTTCACATACAATTAATAAGGTCCACTAAAAATACTAAAAGTACATGCAAAACCCACAACACAGGAAGCAACAGATGCTTGGTCTTATGGCTGCTGTATGCAATGCCTGTTTCATTTTCACTTTTCTTCTACCTTTTCCCTATCTATATATCTATATCTCTGACACCTGTTCCCTTTAGAAACACCCTCAAGGAGTGGCCATGGCAAAAGAGTCTCCAGAACTGATGAACTCCACTGCTTCTTCTTAGCCTGTATTGCCTTCTATTAATAGACCACTGCCAGAGGGCAACTCTAGCATAATGTTTCTAGAGGCTCCTACCTAATGTTTCTGTCTAATGTTCCAACCTATTACTTCTAACTAGTGCTCCTACCTAAATGTTCTTATCTACTACTTCTACCTAATGTGTAGTTGGAACACAAAATATGACTTCCAACACTAAATTTGATGAATGGACGAGGGACTATGGAAAGTACTGATATCATAAAACAATATATACAAAGGATAATGGGAGACCTCCATCCAGAAAGGAACATAGCCTAATCAAGGCCACATTTTCCCCATTTATCCACATTCCTTTGCCTCTGCCAAAAGTAGCATGAAACACTAGGCTGCAAAGCATTATCAGAAGAACTCAAAGGAAACAATGAAAATGCAAAATCATGGTACGAGAAATGACTGCAGGCTGAGGTGGGATTGCCTTTGTCAGTCATCTGCCACTCTTCTAAAACATGGGAATATCAGACAAGTATGGATGAGACTGCCATGATGATTGTGTAATATTGTAGAATATATGAACATAGGCCTTTCAGATAACAGAGAAAAATAATCTTTGGGATGATGGCAGACTCACCCTTGTCACATGCAGTGCCTTATGACAGAAAAGAAAAGATACAGTGGAAGATACTTCCTAAGTACACAACATCTTTATAATAAAAAAGTGATTCCAACATTTACCAGCACCACTTTAGGCCATGTCTATTCCTTCTTTCGTTGGTACTGGTTTGAGCCTCAGCCAGCTGATAGATACTGTCCTTTGCCCATTTCTGTACACAGTTCACATGGAAACTGCAGTGACACTCTTCACAATTCCAAATCTGTGAAAAGAATTGCTGTTACCAATCTCCTACATGACCTATAATTCCATTCCATATATAAAACTATTCTAATACTGATTAACTAATTCTGCATCTTACCACATTTACAAAAAATCCAACAAGAACTTGACACGGGCAGTGACTGGAAAGTATAACTGTTAATGCACATACAGAAAGACTGAAGGATGGCAAGAACTTTTGAATAATTTTGTTTTTAAGAATCGTAAGATAAAATCTGTGGCCCACAGCAATCAAAATTAACACCAAACTGGAGCATAACTTTCCACAGTTGGCCATTCAGTTTACCAGGTGTTTAACTTATATTTACATATATCAGAAACAAATAACATTTACAACCTGTGATAGGCATACAAAACATGGTCAGTGTTACAATATATTCATACCACAATCTAAGTCCCAGATTTTTAAAATCCATAAACATCTAAAATCTGTTTATTGGTTGGTCCCAAACATTATAGATTTTTTATATTCTACCCGCACAATCATTGTAACTTTCCTCCTATGGAAAAATACACTTCTTCCACATTCACACAAGTGATTGAAAGCACTTCTCTACCAAATCTTCCCGTTCCCTCTGCTTTTTCTCTTTTAATCTTAACTATTAACTCTTCCAACTATAACACCATCCACTACCTTTACAGGCAATGTATATTTCATATACATATTACATGCAATACAAATTCAAATGGTCATATCATAAGAGATCTGGAATTTTGGATCTGGAAAGCAGTCTCTTAAAATACCTAGAAAAACACCTGTCAAATTAAATAAACCATGGAAAGGTCTGTGGGGCCTGGATGTGGATAGGGAGCTGTGGTTTGGTGCATTACACGACAGCTAGAGACTGAGTGTGAAAGAATGCTGCCTTTTTATTCTATTTTCCAGGTGCTACCTTGCTGAAGCAGGGGGTAGTGATGCTGTTTCCTGTGAGGCAGGGTAGCACCAGGAATGGATGAAGGCAAGTAAGTACGAATATGTGCATGTGTATATATCTATATTTGTGTATGTGTATGTATATATGTAAATGTATATAAATGTACATCTGCGCATATGGGCATTTATGTACATACATATTTTTTTTTTTTTTTCAAACTATTCGCCATTTCCCGCGTTAGCGAGGTAGCGTTAAGAACAGAGGACTGGGCCATTGAGGGAATATCTTCACCTGGCCCCCTTCTCTGTTCCTTCTTTTGAAAAAAAAAAAAAAAAAAAAAAAAAAAAAATTGAGAGGGGAGGATTTCCAGCCCCCCGCTCCCTCCCCTTTTAGTCGCCTTCTACGACACGCAGGGAATACGTGGGAAGTATTCTTTCTCCCCTATCCCCAGGGAAACATACATATATATATATATATATATATATATATATATATATATATATATATATATATATATATATATATATATATACACATATATATATATATATATTTATATATATATATATATATATTTTTTTTTCACACTATTTGCCATTTCCCGCGATAGCGAAGTAGCGTTAAGAACAGAGGACTGGGCCTTTGAGGGAATATCCTCACTTGGCCCCCTTCTCTGTTCCTTCTTTTGGAAAATTAAAAAAAAGAAAAAAAAAGAAAATGAAAGGGGAGGATTTCCAGCCACCTGCTCCCTTCCCTTTTAGTCGCCTTCTACGACACGCAGGGAATACGTGGGAAGTATTCTTTCTCCCCTATCCCCAGGGAAAAATATATATATGTATATATATATATATGTGCATATGAGTGGATGGGCCATTCTTCATCTGTTTCCTGGCGATACCTCGCTGATGCAGGAAACAGCAATCAAGTATAATAAATAAATAATATCAAATATATAAATATATATATATATATATATATATATATATATATATATATATATATATATATATATATATATATATATATATTATATATATATGAACATACTGGATCAGTGCGTTTGATGTTATCGATGCAGATGAGACATATGAGAGCACCTGTCTTGAAGGCTTCCTGGAGGTATTGCTGAGTGCAACTCTGGTCCTTCTCTCTTCCATATGCTCCATATACATGCTCTACAGAAGTGTAGACAAATCAATGAACTGTAAAGCCTCAAAGCTAGTAGATTTACTATGACAACAAAATTCTATACACTCTAAGTGAACACTTACCGCCATTCCTAATCAAAGTTATACAAAAGTTTCTTCATTAAAAATGACACCAATAGGATATCAACACCCCTATTAACATAAATCCCACTAAAGAGCACTTGTTTTATCGCTTAATAATCTACTAAAATTCTGTTTACCATATTTTCATAAGACACATTAACTAATCCCTTGTTACTTTTGTCACCAAGCATAAAACAAAACTGTATTCAAAAGGACATATTATCTTTTTATATCTCATACTCTAACAACACAAATGAATGATATAAAAATCCTTTATCCACACAGCTTATCCCCAGATCTTTAACACAGACTCTTTCACTGACAAACCACATTCTCAAATTTACACCTGTACTCTATGTCCTTACACATTACCCACAATGTTCCTCTAAATTTGTTCCCACTCACTGTACACAAACATAATCTCAGTCACTTTCTACACATTCAATCCTCCTATATATTCATTTATTTATTTATTATACTTTGTCGCTGTTTCCCTCGTTAGTGAGGTAGCGCAAGGAAACAGACGAAAGAATGGCCCAACCCACTCGCATACACATGTATATACATACACGTCCACACACACACCTATACATACCTATACATTTCAATGTATACATATAAACATACACAGATATATAAATATATACACAGGTACATAGTTCATAATTGCTGCCTTTATTCATTCCTGTCAAGACCCCACCACACTTGAAATGACACACCCCTCCCCCACACACGTGCGAGGTAGCGCTAGGAAAAGTCAACAAAGGCTACATTCGTTCACACTCAGTCTCTAACTGTCATGTATAATGCACCGAAACCACAGCTCCCCTTCCACATCTAGGCCCAACAAAACTTTCCATGGTTTACCCCAGATGCTTCACATGCCCTGGTTCAATCCACTGACAGCACTTCGACCCCGGTATACCACATCATTCCAATTCACTCTATTCCTTGCACGCCTTTCACCCTCCTACATGTTCAGGCCCCAATCAATCAAAATCTTTTTCACTCCATCCTTCAACCTCCAATTTGGTCTGCCACCTCTCCTTGTCCCCTCCACCTCTGACACATATATTTGTCAATCTTTCCTCACTCATTCTCTCCATGGGACCAAGCCATTTCAATACACCCTCTTCTCTCTCTCAGCCACACTCTTTTTATCACTACACATCTCTCTTACCCTATCATTACTTACTCGATCAAACCACCTCACACCACATATTGTCCTCAAATATCTCATTTCCAATACATCCACCCTCCTCCGCACAACCCTATCTATAGCCCACGCCTCGCAACCATGTAACATTGTTGGAACCACTATTCCTTCAAACATACCCATTTTTGCTTTCTGAGATAATGTTCTCGCCTTCTATACATTCTTCAACGCTCCCAGAACTTTCACCCCCTCCCCGACCCCGTGACACACTTCTACCTCCATGGTTCCATCCACTGCCAAATCCACTCCCAGATATCTAGAACACTTCACTTCCTCCAGTTTTTCTCCATTCAAACTTACCTCCCAAATGACTTGTCTCTCAACCTTACTGTACCTAATAACCTTGCTCTTATTCACATTTACTCTCAGCTTTCTTTCACACACTTTATCAAACTCAGTCACCAGCTTCTGCAGTTTCTCACACGAATCCACCACCAGCACTGTATCATCAGCGAACAACAACTGACTCACTTCCCAAGCCCTCTCATCCACAACAGACTGCATACTTGCCCCTCTCTCCAAAACTCTTGCATTCACCTCCCTAAAAACCCCATCCAGAAACAAATTAAACAACCATGGAGACATCACGTAACCCTGCTGCAAACTGACATTCACTGAGAACCAATCACTTTCCTCTCTTCCTACTAGTACACATGTCTTACATCCTTGATAAAAACTTCTCACTGCTTCTAACAACTTGCCTCCCACACCATATATTCTTTATACCTTCCACAAGAGCATCTCTATCAACTCTATCATAGCCTTCTCCAGATCCATAAATGCTACATACAAATCCATTTGTTTTTCTAAGTATTTCTCACATATATTCTTCAAAGCAAACACCTGATCCACACATCCTCTACCACTTCTGAAACCACACTGCTCTTCTCCAATCTGATGGTCTGTACATGCCTTCACCCACTCAATCAATACTCTCCCATATAATTTCCCAAGAATACTCAACAAACTTATATCTCTGTAATTTGAGCACTCACCTTTATCCCCTTTGCCTCTGTACAATGGCACTATGCATGCATTCCACCAATCCTCAGGCACCTCACTTTAAGTCATTTTTTTTTTTTTTTTTTTTCAAACTATTCGCCATTTCCCGCGTTAGCGAGGTAGCGTTAAGAACAGAGGACTGGGCCTTTGAGGGAATATCCTCACTTGGCCCCCTTCTCTGTTCCCTCTTTTGGAAAATTAAAAAAAAAAAAATTGAGAGGGGAGGATTTCCAGCCCCCCGCTCCCTCCCCTTTTAGTCGCCTTCTACGACACGCAGGGAATACGTGGGAAGTATTCTTTCTCCCCTATCCCAGGGAAACATATATATATATATAAATATATATATATATATATATATATAAATATATATATATAAATATATATATATATATAGATATATATATATATATTATATATATATATATATTTTTTTTTTTTTTTTTATACTTTGTCGCTGTCTCCCGCGTTTGCGAGGTAGCCGCAAGGAAACAGACGAAAGAAATGGCCCAACCCCCCCCATACACATGTACATACACACGTCCACACACGCAAATATACATACCTACACAGCTTTCCATGGTTTACCCCAGACGCTTCACATGCCTTGATTCAATCCACTGACAGCACGTCAACCCCTGTATACCACATCGCTCCAATTCACTCTATTCCTTGCCCTCCTTTCACCCTCCTGCATGTTCAGGCCCCGATCACACAAAATCCTTTTCACTCCATCTTTCCACCTCCAATTTGGTCTCCCTCTTCTCCTCGTTCCCTCCACCTCCGACACATATATCCTCTTGGTCAATCTTTCCTCACTCATTCTCTCCATGTGCCCAAACCACTTCAAAACACCCTCTTCTGCTCTCTCAACCACGCTCTTTTTATTTCCACACATCTCTCTTACCCTTACGTTACTTACTCGATCAAACCACCTCACACCACACATTGTCCTCAAACATCTCATTTCCAGCACATCCATCCTCCTACGCACAACTCTATCCATAGCCCACGCCTCGCAACCATACAACATTGTTGGAACTACTATTCCTTCAAACATACCCATTTTTGCTTTCCGGGATAATGTTCTCGACTTCCACACATTTTTCAAGGCTCCCAAAATTTTCGCCCCCTCCCCCACCCTATGATCCACTTCCGCTTCCATGGTTCCATCCGCTGACAGATCCACTCCCAGATATCTAAAACACTTCACTTCCTCCAGCCTCTCACCATTCAAACTCACCTCCCAATTGACTTGACCCTCAACCCTACTGTACCTAATAACCTTGCTCTTATTGACATTTACTCTTAACTTTCTTCTTCCACACACTTTACCAAACTCCGTCACAAGCTTCTGCAGTTTCTCACATGAATCCGCCACCAGCGCTGTATCATCAGCGAACAACAACTGACTCACTTCCCAAGCTCTCTCATCCCCAACAGACTTCATACTTGCCCCTCTTTCCAAAACTCTTGCATTTACCTCCCTAACAACCCCATCCATAAACAAATTAAACAACCATGGAGACATCACACACCCCTGCCGCAAACCTACATTCACTGAGAACCAATCACTTTCCTCTCTTCCTACACGTACACATGCCTTACATCCTCGATAAAAACTTTTCACTGCTTCTAACAACTTTCCTCCCACACCATATATTCTTAATACCTTCCACAGAGCATCTCTATCAACTCTATCATATGCCTTCTCCAGATCCATAAATGCTACATACAAATCCATTTGCTTTTCTAAGTATTTCTCACATACATTCTTCAAAGCAAACACCTGATCCACACATCCTCTACCACTTCTGAAACCACACTGCTCTTCCCCAATCTGATGCTCTGTATATATATATATATTTTTTTTTCACACTATTTGCCATTTCCCGCGATAGCGCAGTAGCGTTAAGAACAGAGGACTGGGCCTTTGAGGGAATATCCTCACTTGGCCCCCTTCTCTGTTCCTTCTTTTGGAAAATTAAAAAAAAGAAAAAAAAAGAAAATGAAAGGGGAGGATTTCCAGCCACCTGCTCCCTTCCCTTTTAGTCGCCTTCTACGACACGCAGGGAATACGTGGGAAGTATTCTTTCTCCCCTATCCCCAGGGAAAAATATATATATGTATATATATATATATATATGTGCATATGAGTGGATGGGCCATTCTTCATCTGTTTCCTGGCGATACCTCGCTGATGCAGGAAACAGCAATCAAGTATAATAAATAAATAATATCAAATATATAAATATATATATATATATATATATATATATATATATATATATATATATATATATATATATATATATTATATATATATGAACATACTGGATCAGTGCGTTTGATGTTATCGATGCAGATGAGACATATGAGAGCACCAGTCTTGAAGGCTTCCTGGAGGTATTGCTGAGTGCAACTCTGGTCCTTCTCTCTTCCATATGCTCCATATACATGCTCTACAGAAGTGTAGACAAATCAATGAACAGTAAAGCCTCAAAGCTAGTAGATTTACTATGACAACAAAATTCTATACACTCTAAGTGAACACTTACCGCCATTCCTAATCAAAGTTATACAAAAGTTTCTTCATTAAAAATGACACCAATAGGATATCAACACCCCTATTAACATAAATCCCACTAAAGAGCACTTGTTTTATCGCTTAATAATCTACTAAAATTCTGTGTACCATATTTTCATGACACATTAACTAATCCCTTGTTACTTTTGTCACCAAGCATAAAACAAAACTGTATTCAAAAGGACATATTATCTTTTTATATCTCATACTCTAACAACACAAATGAATGATATAAAAATCCTTTATCCACACAGCTTATCCCCAGATCTTTAACACAGACTCTTTCACTGACAAACCACATTCTCAAATTTACACCTGTACTCTATGTCCTTACACATTACCCACAATGTTCCTCTAAATTTGTTCCCACTCACTGTACACAAACATAATCTCAGTCACTTTCTACACATTCAATCCTCCTATATATTCATTTATTTATTTATTATACTTTGTCGCTGTTTCCCGCGTTAGTGAGGTAGCGCAAGGAAACAGACGAAAGAATGGCCCAACCCACTCGCATACATATGTATATACATACACGTCCACACACACACCTATACATACCTATACATTTCAATGTATACATATAAACATACACAGATATATAAATATATACACAGGTACATAGTTCATAATTGCTGCCTTTATTCATTCCTGTCAAGACCCCACCACACTTGAAATGACACACCCCTCCCCCACACACGTGCGAGGTAGCGCTAGGAAAAGTCAACAAAGGCTACATTCGTTCACACTCAGTCTCTAACTGTCATGTATAATGCACCGAAACCACAGCTCCCCTTCCACATCTAGGCCCAACAAAACTTTCCATGGTTTACCCCAGATGCTTCACATGCCCTGGTTCAATCCACTGACAGCACTTCGACCCCGGTATACCACATCATTCCAATTCACTCTATTCCTTGCACGCCTTTCACCCTCCTACATGTTCAGGCCCCAATCAATCAAAATCTTTTTCACTCCATCCTTCAACCTCCAATTTGGTCTGCCACCTCTCCTTGTCCCCTCCACCTCTGACACATATATTTGTCAATCTTTCCTCACTCATTCTCTCCATGGGACCAAGCCATTTCAATACACCCTCTTCTCTCTCTCAGCCACACTCTTTTTATCACTACACATCTCTCTTACCCTATCATTACTTACTCGATCAAACCACCTCACACCACATATTGTCCTCAAATATCTCATTTCCAATACATCCACCCTCCTCCGCACAACCCTATCTATAGCCCACGCCTCGCAACCATGTAACATTGTTGGAACCACTATTCCTTCAAACATACCCATTTTTGCTTTCTGAGATAATGTTCTCGCCTTCTATACATTCTTCAACGCTCCCAGAACTTTCACCCCCTCCCCGACCCCGTGACACACTTCTACCTCCATGGTTCCATCCACTGCCAAATCCACTCCCAGATATCTAGAACACTTCACTTCCTCCAGTTTTTCTCCATTCAAACTTACCTCCCAAATGACTTGTCTCTCAACCTTACTGTACCTAATAACCTTGCTCTTATTCACATTTACTCTCAGCTTTCTTTCACACACTTTATCAAACTCAGTCACCAGCTTCTGCAGTTTCTCACACGAATCCACCACCAGCACTGTATCATCAGCGAACAACAACTGACTCACTTCCCAAGCCCTCTCATCCACAACAGACTGCATACTTGCCCCTCTCTCCAAAACTCTTGCATTCACCTCCCTAAAAACCCCATCCAGAAACAAATTAAACAACCATGGAGACATCACGTAACCCTGCTGCAAACTGACATTCACTGAGAACCAATCACTTTCCTCTCTTCCTACTAGTACACATGTCTTACATCCTTGATAAAAACTTCTCACTGCTTCTAACAACTTGCCTCCCACACCATATATTCTTTATACCTTCCACAAGAGCATCTCTATCAACTCTATCATATGCCTTCTCCAGATCCATAAATGCTACATACAAATCCATTTGTTTTTCTAAGTATTTCTCACATATATTCTTCAAAGCAAACACCTGATCCACACATCCTCTACCACTTCTGAAACCACACTGCTCTTCTCCAATCTGATGGTCTGTACATGCCTTCACCCACTCAATCAATACTCTCCCATATAATTTCCCAAGAATACTCAACAAACTTATATCTCTGTAATTTGAGCACTCACCTTTATCCCCTTTGCCTCTGTACAACGGCACTATGCATGCATTCCACCAATCCTCAGGCACCTCACTTTAAGTCATTTCTTTTTTTTTTTTTTTTCCAAACTATTCGCCATTTCCCGCGTTAGCGAGGTAGCGTTAAGAACAGAGGACTGGGCCTTTGAAGGAATATCCTCACCTGGCCCCCTTCTCTGTTCCCTCTTTTGGAAAATTAAAAAAAAAAAATTGAGAGGGGAGGATTTCCAGCCCCCCGCTCCCTCCCCTTTTAGTCGCCTTCTACGACACGCAGGGAATACGTGGGAAGTATTCTTTCTCCCCTATCCCCAGGGATAACTTTAAGTCATACATACATTAAATATCCTTACCAACCAGTCAACAATACAGTCACCCCCTTTTTTAATAAATTCCACAGCAATACCATGCCTTGCCAGCTTCCATCTTCTGCAAAGCTTTAACTACCTCTTCTCTGTTTACCAAATCATTCTCCCTAACCCTCTCACTTCACACACCTCCTCGACCAAAACATCCTATTTCTGCAACTCTATCATCTAACACATTCAACAAACCTTCAAAATACTCACTCCATCTCCTCACATCACCACTACTTATCATCACCTCTCCATTAGCCCCCTTCACCGATGTTCCCATTTGTTTTCTTGTTTTACTCACTTTATTTACCTCCTTCCAAAACATCTATTTATTCTCCCTAAAATTTAATGTTAACCTCTCACCCCATCTCTCATTTGCCCTCTTTTTCACCTCTTGCACCTTTCTCTTGACCTCCTGCCTCTTTCTCTTAAACATCTCCCAGTCATTTGCACTACTTCCCTACAAAAATTGTCCAAATGCCTCTCTCTTCTCTTTCACTAATAATCTTACTTCTTCATCCCACCACTCACTACCCTATCTAATCTGCCCATCTCCCACACTTCTCATGCCACAAGCATCTTTTGCACAAGCTATCACCGCTTCCTTAAATACATCCCATTCCTCCCCCACTCCCCTTACGTCCTTTGTTCCCACCTTTTTCCATTCTGTACTCAGTCTCTCCTGGTACTTCCTCACACAAGTCTCCTTCTCAAGCTCACTTACTCTCACCACTCTCTTCACCCTAACGTTCTCTCTTCTTTTCTGAAAACCTCTACAAATCTTCACCTTCACCTCCACAAGATAATGATCAGACGTCCCTCCAGTTGCACCTCTCAGCACATTAACATCCAAGTCTCTCTTTCGCATGCCTATCAAGTAACATGTGATCCAATAACGCTCTCTGGCCATCTCTCCTACTTACATACGTATACAATCGCATGTTTACCAAATGGCGTCCTAACTAAGCCTCTTCGTTGTATATCAACTGACTGTTATATTTCTCTCTTGTGTCTCCCCTGATGATGTGATTATTACAAGAGTGTGCACTTGGGAACTTATCGTGTTTCATTTTCCCCGAGGACTCATAGGAATATCTTGATCACAAGCAAAATTATGATCCTTTCCAATATATATATATATATATATATATATATCATTCCATGAATAAAAGCAGCAAGTATGAATTCTGTACATGTGTATATATGTATATGTCTGTTTATACGTATGTCTATGTACATGTTGAAATGTATAGGTATGTATATGTGCATGTGTAGACATGTATGTAAATACATGTGTATGTGAGTGAGTTGGGCCATTCTTTCGTCTGTTTCCTTGCGCTACCTCGCTAACGCGGGAAACAGCGACAAAGCAAAATAAATAAATAAATAAAATAAATATATATCATGTCAAACAATCCATCAAAAAGCATTCAAATAAAGTTCCATATCAAAGGTAACTAGCAAAAGGTAAGTCACATGGTACAGATGGGGTTATACTTCAGTGGTTAGGAAATTGTTTGACTGGCTATAAATAGAGAGCAATGATTAATGGTCAAGCTTCTGAATGGTTAGACATAATAACTGGTGAGCCACAAGGACCAGCTGATTCTTGGGACTTGTCCTCTCTCATATATCTATCTATCTATCTATATCTCTGATGCCCATTCCCTCAGGGAACTCCCCATGAAGAGGTAGCAAAGGTAAAAGAGTCTTCACTTATCTCTGTCCTTACATGCCTTTCTCATATATCAATGATACCGAAACTGGAAAATACAAAAATTTGCAGAGATGACAACAAGCTGGGATATAAATCTACAACAGAAAGTGGATGTTTGCAGCTTCAAACTGATGGATTGAGCTCATAGGTGGCAAATCAATTCTAACATCAATTGGTGTAAAGTTTTAAACATCAGTAGTGAAAACAAGAAGGCAGGCTAGCATGAATTCTGTTGAACAACAAATGGCAAATGAGGAGATAAACTTAGGAGTAATAATCTCTGGTGAGCGAATGCCAAGTAAGCAGTGTACTGGAGCAGTAAGATGGAGGAAAACAAAATTCTTGGATTCAATTGTAGGGTTTCTGAATCTAAGCAATGTTGTAAAGACACTCTTCCAGAAGCTAGAGTATTATTATGCAATAATATAAAGCTACTAATTATTTCCCTTCACTAACTGAAAATGCACATTATTCTATGCTTGGACGGCACACTCACCAAGAATGCTGTCCTCCTCAAGGTCTCCTTCATCCTCATCATCTTCTGAATCTTCAAACTGGTGCGAGGCAATATAGCGCTCTACTGATTCCTGTATCTCTTTGCAGGCAGCAGCAAACTTTCTTTCACCAATCCTGTGAGAACATTTACAAAACTACATTATATATATTTATTTATTTTGCTTTGTCGCTGTCTCCCGCATTTGCGAGGTAGCACAAGGAAACAGAAGAAAGAAATGGCCCAACCCACCCCCATACACATGTATATACACACACGTCCACACACGCAAATATACATACCTATACATCTCAATGTACACATATATATTCACACACAGACACATACATATATACCCATGCACACAATTCACACTGTCTGCCTTTATTCATTCCCATCGCCACCTCGCCACACATGGAATACCATCCCCCTCCCCCCCTCATGTGTGCGAGGTAGCGCTAGGAAAAGATAACAAAGGCCCCATTCATTCACATTCAGTCTCCAGCTGTCATGCAATAATGCCTGAAACCACAGCTCCCTTTCCACATCCAGGCCCCATACAACTTTCCATGGCTTACCCCAGACGTTTCACATGCCCTGATTCAATCCACTGACAGCACGTCAACCCTGGTATACCACATCGATCCAATTCACTCTATTCCTTGCCCGCCTTTCACCCTCCTGCATGTTCAGGCCCCGATCACTCAAAATCTTTTTCACTCCATCTTTCCACCTCCAATTTGGTCTCCCACTTCTCCTCGTTCCCTCCACCTCCGACACATATATCCTCTTGGTCAATCTTTCCTCACTCATTCTCTCCATGTGCCCAAACCATTTCAAAACACCCTCTTCTGCTCTCTCAACCACGCTCTTTTTATTTCCACACATCTCTCTTACCCTTACATTACTTACTCGATAAAACCATCTCACACCACACATTGTCCTCAAACATTTCCAGCACATCCACCCTCCTGCGCACAACTCTATCCATAGCCCATGCCTCGCAACCATACAACATTGTTGGAACCACTATTCCTTCAAACATACCCATTTTTGCTTTCCGAGATAATGTTCTCGACTTCCACACATTCTTCAATGCTACCAGGATTTTCGCCCCCTCCCCCACCCTATGATTCACTTCCGCTTCCATAGTTCCATCCGCTGCCAGATTCACTCCCAGATATCTAAAACACTTTACTTCCTCCAGTTTTTCTCCATTCAAACTTACCTCCCAATTGACTTGACCCTCAACCCTACTGTACCTAATAACCTTGCTCTTATTCACATTTATTCTTAACTTTCTTCTTTCACACACTTTACCAAACTCAGTCACCAGCTTCTGCAGTTTCTCACATGAATCAGCCACCAGCGCTGTATCATCAGCGAACAACAACTGACTCACTTCCCAAGCTCTCTCATCCACAACAGACTTCACACTTGCCCCTCTTTCCAAAACTCTTGCATTCACCTCCCTAACAACCCCATCCATAAACAAATTAAACAACCATGGAGACATCACACACCCCTCCCGCAAACTACATTCACTGAGAACCAATCACTTTCCTCTCTTCCTACACGTACACATGCCTTACATCCTACAAAACTACATATGTGTGAATAAACCACGAGGCTACATACACTTCAATCACCCCACATAAATGAGAACTTAGTTCAAGATAAAAGACAAACTATTATTTGGCATGGATGAATTTGTGCAAACCAAAGTACTTCAAACAAACTCCTGCATGCCATTTTATTTCACTTCTTGAAAAGTTTTTTGATAGACAAGCAATTCAAAGCGGAAAAGATGAAAGCTAACAAGATGCTAAGAGTAGATTATCAGACAATTCCTTACAACCTTTAAAAATGATCATAACAAGTCATAGTAACAATATAAAAAAGGTAGGCAAGAGGATAGATAAGTATTTCCAGTTATAAGATACTCCTAGTCATAAAAATTTCCTCTGGATTTGTAAGAGTACTTCTCTCTCTTCTAAGATGCAAAATGCTCTTACATCTTTGATTTTACATTTACAGGACTGGAAACTGGAAAAAGAGAGACAGACCTGATACTACTAATCTAAAATCAAATATTACCCTGCTTCCTAGTTCAAAGTGCCCTTCTCCACAAGATCATAATTTGGATTTCTCTGAGCAAGCAAACTTCATAGTTCAACTCATTTTGAGCGACCTAAAGTACCAAAACAGCTGAACTGAAGGAGTGTTCCATGAAGTACTTGTGTCATCTGCAATGCAGCCTGGTGAATGAAATAACAAAGGGGGCAAATAAAGTTAAGAAAATATAAAAAACATATGTATGAAGTTCAAAGTCTAAAGGCAGAATTTCTATCAAGTTATAAACCAGGTAAAGTTCCAGATAAGTCTTTTTTATTGAAGGCATAATTCAGGCAAAACTCAGAGTTCTGGGTCTCATGTCATTTAATTACTTACATGCTGGAAAGCAAATGCATAAAGTTTCATGTGTATATGAATTAAACTTCTAAAGTTATGGCCAAGGTTAATCTGCAGGTTAAAGTGCGACACTGGATAGATGATGAACAGACCAATGGATGGATGACAATAATGAACAATGTCATCCCAAAATATCTACCATGCTGAGCTGGTGACACATAAAGGAGAGATGTTTCACTAATGACAAACTAGCCCATCCTTAAGCACAATACATTAACTGTAATTCTACTAAGGCTTCAGCTAGCAGTACATTCAACATTCCATAATGACTTGGGAAATCCACCTCATTCTCTACAAAAGATAGGATGAGTTTTGTTACAAGAGAGATACCCAGCTCCTGGATGAATAGCCTAATCATGCCCATACCAAAAGCAAGTCAACCAATCATCTTTTACAATGAATCAATGATCCTTTCTCATCCAACCTATTTTCTCTTATGGACAAAAAAGGAGTACATCATCACATTACCATAATGAACAAGATTACACCACCTTTCTTTACCTAAAAGCTGCTTTAGACACTGATCTCCACGAGATAACCATCCATTTTGTTAGAAGAACATTGAAAAGAAATTAGGAGCTTGAACTAAGTAATCCACAAAGTCATGAATTTAGACCCATCTTTTTTGAAGTCTTAATTCATTCCCTTCCTCAGCTCATGCCTAAGAAAAACAAACACCATATACTTGGCTATGGTCATGACATCATAAACCAGTTTATTATTATGATATCCTCACTATACTAAACCATGTATCATACACTTCTGGCTGGCAAGGACTTATAACCTCTTCAGAAAAAAAATGTGACACCCCCTAAAGGGTGCAGTCACTTGGAACATCGAACAGAACAATGTATCACACAACGAACAAGTAAGAAGGTATTGTTACCTTAGTTCACATGTACCACTCTACAAAATTAGTAACTAGATTCATTCATCAATATAACTGAAGTCTCAGAGCACTTCAAGTTGTAGCTGACTCTCATTTTCCTTGTTAACTGCTTTCATTTGTAGGAATAAAAAGGTTTTCTTACATTCAAAATTTGTTTTCATATCACTTTAAGAACACAATATACTACCTAATAAGTGGTTCACCTGCCATTTCTTATGGATGATCACATTTAACACATACATGAAAAGTATTTCCTCCTGCGTCAGAGCGATCTTCTTCTATAACAACCCCTGAATATCATGTAATCTCCAAGAGTTTCCATTTTGCCATCAACACTAAAAGTTCTAACAATACAGCAATACAATCTACTACATATAATTCTTACAAGCTCTTTTTATTCTAACCATAAAACTGTATTCTACACAGTAAGTCCCCTTTCTTAAAACAGGTATACCAATTTCATTCATCAATATTCAATTTTCTTTTCTGACATGGTGATAATGCCATTATTACCCATTCATTCACATGAAATTTCTGTTTATCAATCCTTTCCAGCATTCTTTACTAAAATTCTTTCATAGCAGTCAAAACATTTGTCTTTTTATACAATTTGAATGGAAAAAACTAGTAACTCACTTTGTTTCCTGTGTGTGGATATTCTTCTGAGATACCAGCAGGTTACCTCTGCCACCACCTGCCTTACCAAGTGTAGGCTGATGGTGCTTTGGAGTGGAAGCAGAGCTGGTATGTGCCCAAAAACCTTCACTGGCTGTAAAAGACTCCATTTCATGCTTTGAGCTTCCCCATTCTCTTCCACCATCACCTCTACCTCTTTTCTTTCCTCTTCCTCTTCCAGAGCCTCGATCCCCCATCTGCATATTGGAATTGAAAGAAACATTCAGCTGCTTTATGAAATCAATCAAATTGAATGAAAAGAAAAACTTAGCTGCTTTACAAAATCAGTCAAAATACAGTCCAAGCAAACAAATATATATATCATTACACTATCACATAATCACAAGGAACACAGGGTATGGCTGCCTTATTGAATATCACAAAACACTGATTTTAGGAGAAATAGTACAACTTCCTAAAAGCCTATAGAAAAATACTATTAAGCATGTAAATACTGGTCCGTCTCCAACAATAGTTTTATCAAAGAAAGTGAAAACCACCACAAGGCATTAATAATAAAACTGACTTAGATTTAATGCATACAATGCGTTTTTACCAATTTCCAAAAAAAAAAATGAATGAAAAAAATCATTACAATTATTACTCAATATCATTCACAAAATATATGTGGAAGAAGCTTCATATATATATATATATATATATATATATATATATATATATATATATATATATATATATATATATATATATATATATATATATATATATGGGGGGAATAAGTTATCAAATGCGATGAAGTGTTTTATTAAGGAAAGCAAGGAATGTGTGTGAATAGTAAAGAGACTGGGGTGTGGTTCTTTGTGAAGATGGATCTGCATTAATGATGTGATGTCACCATGGTTGTTTAATGTTTATGGACAGGGTGGTGTGGGAAATAAATGTGAATGCAAGGATCTTGTAAGGTTGTAAGGGCAGACCTACTGCAGTATGTTTAGGATATGATTTGACAAATACTTCATGTAAATAATTGACATCATTTGTTCTATACACATAAAGTTTATGGGCATTTCTATGTAAATCATATGATTGCTTTTCTACTCTTACCACATTAATCTTTGTTTCTAATTTCTTCTGCCATCAAAAACAGCCTCAAACGGATCTAAAGTCTGTTGCTGTCTGCTTTTCTTTGAATTCATTAGTTCTATGATAACTTCATATTTTGCTCACTCTTGGATATGCTTTACCAACTAATGTTTCAACTTCCCATTATTCCCTTAAGCTTTGCAGCCCTACTCTCTACCAATTAACTATTATAATAAGATATAATGCTCTAACGTTTTGTCTCATTCTGTTCTCCACATACTATATTACCATTGATAAACATCATCTACATTCAAAAGTTAATATGACAGGCTCTGTAAAATGTACTTTACCAAATCAATTGTAAAATATAATTTACCACATCAATCATTCTGGAGACAAAAAAAAATAAGTTACCAACAGCAACCTTACCGTCTGGTTTGACTTAGTTAGGTTTGGTTATGTCAAGTTGTTACTGGAATTTGAGACGGTTTTTCAGAATCAAGTAAATACACTCAATGTTTACACTCATGTTTCCCTAAAGATGACTTGGGATTTGTGATGTATCGGCTTTTCCTCATAGAACAATAAAGCGGCTGTGACATAGAGACTTAGGGTAGGCAATGTCCTCTCCACCCCTTATCAGACTAAATGTTTTGTAATTTCTCGCACAATCATACCTCAGTTATATAAATAGTCTGTGCTATACACCATACGTCACTATATAATAATGCTCAGGTTATGACAGCCACCAACTATAGTGCTTCATTCTCCCATTAACTCCAACTTCGTTGCTTCTCATGAAATACTGTCGACACGTCTGGTGGTAAGTTGGTAACTCTGATTGGTGCACTGACACACACACAGATACACACACACATACACATATATACACACATCCACACTAAATCCACCGATCACCTACCGAACTTGTTAATATTGAGGAACATGTCATTCATGTAGAAATGAAAAAATATCAATCAGTACTCTTGATAAAACGTTCTATCACAGATGTTGATTTTACATGATAAAGTACGAAAATGCTATAATGTCAGAGCAAGGCAATATTCTTAAAAACGCTGAAAGGTATGTTTACAGTACTTATGTGTATGACCGTTGTCAGC
Organism: Panulirus ornatus; assembly: GCF_036320965.1. Classification (NCBI taxonomy): domain Eukaryota; kingdom Metazoa; phylum Arthropoda; class Malacostraca; order Decapoda; family Palinuridae; genus Panulirus; species Panulirus ornatus. Next base: position 25,866,115 of record NC_092260.1, on the reverse strand, counting down.
TTGAGGTAATTAATGAGAATATTGGTGATTTATTTTCTATATATATATGATCATCAAAGTAGCACATAATGGCAGGAAAACACAAATACTTTGATGGGTCAAGGACCATTACGTCCACTTAGAAAGTGCATGGTCCACACACGCGCATGGGCAAGGGCTATTAGTAATGTATCTACACATACATAAATGAGGCTTGGGGCATAAGTGCAGCTAGATAGTGTATAGTCTACACATACCCAGATGGATTAAGGACCATTACGTGCAATTACAAAGTGTATGGTGTACACATACACGCATTGGGTAAGGGACATTAGTGCACTTACACACATACACGAATGAGGTAGGGCCATTAGGTGCAATTTGAAAGTGCATGGTTTACACATACACGGTTGGGGCAAGGGCCGTTTGTGTAGTTAAAAAGTGTATGGTCAACATAAATGAATTGGATAAGGGTCAAAAGTGCAGTTAGACGGTGTATAATATACACTTACACGAATGGGGATAAGAAAGTGTATACTTATAGAATTATCTTGAATATCTTAAGTTGCTGGTGGTCGGTGGCTATAACTTAACATCGACAGCCTTTAAAACCCTGTATGATGATAAGTCTAAAGCCCTAATACTGTCTAATAGATCGATGGTGCCTCACAAGTGAGAAGTAGGTGGTTGGTACGTACTACCGCCTAGGTATAGGAAGTTATCGGCGGCGGCGGCGGCACAAACTTAAACAGTGACTGTCAAGTTCCCGTCTCTAGCTCAGGTTATTTCTTCTTTCGGCCTCACTTAGAAGTAGGGTGCTTGCAGTAAATCCACATCCAACGTCTCTGTACCTCTTCAGCTCACCTATGTGCAGTTTTCAACAACAAATGTGACCATAAGACGGTCAGTAAGCGGTGGTCAATGAGCCACGCGAGGCCTTATCTTTCCTCTGTAATATGTATCCTTCACGATTTATATAAGTACCAATGAGTCATTGGTCCTTAAACCCCTCTTCCACCCTATGACTCACTTCAGCACAATCTGCTACGATGTCAACCTCCAGGTACCTAATGCACTCCTCTTCCTCTGGGTCTTCCCTATTTGAAGTCGCACTCAGGCTATTCTCTTTTTTACCCCCTACTGCGCCTTATTACCTTTTTTTTTTTTGGGGGGGGGTGGAGGGGATTTAACTTTTAGCTTTCCTCCTTTAAACGCTTCCAAACTTTGCTCGAAAGGAATGTACTATTGGTAGTTCAGCGTAGGAGGAGGGAATAGTATAAGGTGTGTAAGCAAGGAGAGTGGATGAACATTCTGGATGAAAGTTGAGTGAAAAGTTTAGGAAAAATTAAAAAAAAACTGTACTGAAAGGTGAAAAAGGAAAGATGTGAATGTAGGAGTGGAAAGGAATGTACTATTGGTAGTTCAGCGTAGGAGGAGGGAATAGTATAAGGTGTGTAAGCAAGGAGAGTGGATGAACATTCTGGATGAAAGTTGAGTGAAAAGTTTAGGAAAAATTAAAAAAAAACTGTACTGAAAGGTGAAAAAGGAAAGATGTGAATGTAGGAGTGGAAATTTTACTATGAGAGGTAAAGAAAGGGAGTTACTGAATCAAAAGGAGGAAATAAAATGAAGATGGGAAGAGTATTTTGAGGAAATGACATATGGGAAAATGAAGCAGCAGTTGTTACACACGTGGGTATGGAGGATGGAAGAAAAGGATACAAGTGTAGGGGCCTCGAGCAAGAAGGGAGGTAAAAAGGGCAGTAATGAGGTTGAAGGTAAGAAGGACACTTGGAGTGGATGGGATTATGGGTGGCATGTTGAAGTGCGGAAGAGATAGTGTGTTACAGTGGGTGCATTTGATATGTAATTTAGCATGGAAACAGGAGAGCCATTATTGTTCCTTCACTCACAGGAAAATGTGCTAAGGATATATGTAGCAATTATATGGGAGTAAGTCTGTTAAGTATACCAGGAAACGTGTAAGCAAGGGTGTTGATTGACAGTGATGAGTGAATGAATGCAAATTAGAGGGTCAAAGGGGTTTTAAGAGGTAGGGGATATGAGGATAAGATTTTTCTGGTGAAAATGACTGTGGAAAAAATATTTTGCAAAGTTAAGAAGCTCTGTGCAGCTCTTATTGATCTGAAGAAGGTGTATGACAAAGTTAAAAGGAATGCTTTATGGGATGTATTAAAGATATATGTGCTGGAAGAACAACTGTTGGATGGTGTGAAAGCCTTCTGTTGAGAAGCAAATACATGTGTAAATGTACATATACATATACATATACATGTACATGTACATATACATATGGGTGATTGAAAGTAAATGTGAATAAGAGTAAAGTAATGGTGTTTGAAAGGAAATGGAGTGAAAGTATAAATTTTGCAAAGCCCCATAGAGTGAAAGAAACTGCACTAAACTATGTTATAGATATGGAGGGAAAAAGATTAGTAGAGGTGAGAGTATTTGAATATTTGAGAGCTATCCTAGGTATGGAAGGAGAGATATGGGAGAGCAGTACAGGATAGAAGAGTCATTGGGTCCCTTAATAGAATAATGAAGGGTAGAAGTGTTAGTATAAAGAAAGGATTAAGGGCCAGCATAGTCCTCCTAACCCAGATTTATGAAACCTAAACACGGACATGGAATGAGTCACAGAGGTCAAGAATTCAGGCTATGGAAATGAGCTCTTTGAGAGGAACTTGTGGTTTAACTGAATAGAATGAAAGAAATGAGGGGGGCGTATGAGAGATTTGGTAAGGCAGGCAATGCAAAGGGAATGAATTGTTGAGTGGTTGAGTGGGTGAAACCTGATACTTTGCTGTGGTTTGGGCATATGTAAAGAAAGCTCGACAGGGAGTTTAAAAGGAGAGTGTGATTAAAGGAGTTGGTTTGAAAAGAAGGCCACCTGTGACATGGGGAATGCATGGAAAGGTGTATGTGAGGGAGGCATGTAAGGACAGGGATAAGTGGAGATTCTTTTGCTGTGGCCACTCCATTGATAGGAGTTCCTGGAGGGAATTGGCATCAGAAATATAGATAGATAGACATCTTTTGTTTAAAAGATGTCTATCTACCTATACATCTATATCTCTGATGACTGTTCCTACTGGGAACTCCCATCAAAGGGTTGGCCTCAGCAAGTCTCAATATGATATCAGAGGACCAAATTTTTAGAATTAACCTGCAACTCTAGGCTCAAAGGGCAGAGATACATGCTAATGCTCAACACTTTTATTCCAGTTATAAAAATATATAATAACAGCAAGGCACACTTTGCAACAACTTTCAGTCACTTTGGAAGAGCTGAATTTAGAGCTTCATAAGCTGCAACATACTTAACAGACAAAAATAAATATTCAGTATACACAACTGGTTTATATCAATCATCTGATAAATAACAAGTAGAAATGTCAAACTGCACATAATCACTGATATAAAGCAAATATAATGAAAATTAGAAAATGTCAAAGTATAGACCAGTTTTAAGTCAGTCACACTTGTGTACCATGTTTACTGCTGCATGTTAGGCATATGTGGAGTAATACATAATCTCTTGTAATCTCCAACAATGCAGACCCAGCAACACACATAAAGTATACTATACAGTACACCAAATGTTAATGAACTTCTATTGTAAAGCAGTTCAGTTTTTATTCATGAAGGTTACTGGAGGTAAATATGTGTATATAGAGAGTGAAAAACTTTTACAGATCTCACTGTTGGAAGTTGGAATTGTCCTGATGTAAACTCACAGTAAAGGAAGAAAGCAGAATGGCGGGCAAAGAAATACAGAGCACTGATATACATAAAAATACGGTGGCTGTGTTCAGTAAGAATCATATAATTGACATATAGGTAACTAATGAAAAAAAAGATTGAGAGGGCTTCATAATTTTCAGTGTCAAATATACTGTGACCCATTTATCAAGAATTCAGAGGTAAATACTGGGATAAAACAAGTCAAACATTCAGAGAACTCATATATATGAGGAAATGATGCTCATGTAACGTGGTGATGTTATAATAAAAATGCTTTATGAAGCACAAATATATTCACTGAACTCATCTCTTGTGCTAAGCAAATGCTTGAAACCCCTGAACTGATCAACATACATGGATCATGCCTCTCATATAGTTATGGACAAACAAACGGATAAAATGATGTCTACAAGATGATACCAGGAAAAAAAAAGTGGGAAATGATACTGATGGTCCACAAGCCACATGTTTTATTGTACTTTAACAGAAAAAGCTTTAAAATCCCCTATTCCCCTCATAACCTGGATTCTGTCTCAAACACTTTACACTTTACCACTATTCTCCATACTAAACTGGTGTGAGATGTGCTACATGGTTTGAACTGCAAACCCCCATCCCTTACTATACCAATGGCCACAGACATAAACAATTATCTAACAACGAATTTCTCCAAATACATATATACAAAAGATGCACCACCACACCACAGAACAAATCTGTTGGTACTGCAAAAACTGTCATTCTACAAATTTCTACAGTAATTTTTGGATATTGCTATAACAAAACATCTGTGAACTGTTGTTCTGCAGAGGTTGCCCCTATTTTTCAAAAAGGGTTATCAGGAAATTGCACTCACTACCAACCAGTCTCCCTAGCAAGTGTGGTCTTCAAAAGATTAGGAAAGATAATCAAATAGCAAATCAGTGACTACTTGCAAAAGAGAAACTACCATAAGGGGCAGGTACATTCATTTTCTTTTACATGTCTGTTAGATACCATTATCATATTGTGAAATAGAAACTTGCATACTGTATAGGTACCCTTTCCTTTTCTTTTATAAGCGTGTCTATTTCATATGTTATCATTATAGGAGTATTGAGGCTAATACTTATCCACAAGGAACTCCTGAAAGACACCTTTCTAATTTACCTTGCATCTTCTGCTTTCCTATATCTTTTTTCTGACAAGGTCCTGTAGTTTACCTTGTCAAATGCTTTAGCAAAGTCAAGAAAGACAGTATCTGTACTCTTTCCTTACAACAGTGTTTCAAATAAGCTTCTGTAGCACATAAGCAGCTAAGCCTACATACTTCTGTCCTGTATGAATCTGTGTAAATCCTTAATTTTAAGTCCATGTCCATGTCTCATTACAAGTTCCTTGATCACTATTCAAAGAATTATAATGTGCAAAGCTAAACCTACAGATATATAAAGAGCAAGAAAGAAAAGAAAAAGAAAAAGAAAAAGGGAGGGAGGATCTAACACTGGGTTTGTAATACTTCTGTTAGCTCCTTCGTGAGAAATGCCATACTGTAATAAGTATATTTATTCATATTTTTTACACTTAATCGCTCTCCCGCGTTAGCGCAAGGAAACAGACAAAAGAATGGCCCAACCCACCCACATACACATGTATATACATAAACACCCACACACACACATGTACATACCTATTCATTTCAATGTATACATACATATACTTAAACAGATGTACATATATACACATATACATATTCATACTTGCTGCCTTCATCCATTCCTGTCACCACCCCGCTAGTGAGGAAGCACTAGGAAAAGACAAAAAAGGCCACATTTGTTCACACTCAGTCTCTAGCTGTCATGTGTAATGCACTGAAACCACAGCTCCCTGTAATATGTATTAGTGTTTATACCTAGAATAAAATGTTTCGTTCTTTCTGGGTACATGGCAAAGATATTTATTATGATACTCTCCAAGTTGACTTTGCCTGGCTTGATATCATACTCTATTGACACTGGGAATGTGATAACCCTGTATTTTGGTTCCCCAGTCAGGATCAAATCTTCAATATTTCACTGAAATGATTTGTAACTAACCTGAATGACTAGATTTTAGTTTTCAAATATATTATCATAAAATTATACATTATGCTACTCATCAAATATATGTTTTTGTGCACTAACTTACCTGCAACATGACCTGTTAGTCTACAGTTTTTCTTTGGCATTAAATATGTATATCAGCAGTAAGTGTAGATTACACTTGAATTTACTGAACACTGCAAGAATGTGAATATCAAGGTAAACATAATATTGTTACTTTCAAAATATTTAAGGAAGACTTCACATAAATAATTCAAACTTCATTTTGTACTCTTTGACATTTCTGTCATGATAATTCACCTTCAGTGTACAGTTTAAGTCACTTCTACTTTTCATATAATGACTATGGTAGCTTTCTGTTGCAGTCAGTAACATCTACTAATTGCAAATAACAATATTCTTTCATACATTCATGCCTATAGAGCTTACACATCAGTGACATGAATAAACTGAGTGCTGTTTGTCCGTGTACTGAAAGTCAAAAATGTTTAAACAAACCATTTTAAAATCTACAATTTAACTAACACTGACAACAGCTTACTAGTTACAGACAAAACATTAATACCAAAAATATTTTGTTTGGAAGGAGTAAATATTCTGAAATAAGGTAATTGGTTTGTATACTCATGAACAGTAAAATGGCAGAATTAGGCATAACAATTTTGGATGAAAGTATGTGATCATTGTGAATTTACAAATTTTGCAGAAAACTGAAAGAAACTCTTAAACAGCTATGTGCTATAATCCATTTATCAAGTAAAATATAGGTTGACAGCAATCTGATTCCACAATAAAAGCTACTTCTGCACATCTTGTACTGGGCTTTTCAATAAAATCACAACTTTCATCTTTTGATTGTGGGGGTTCTGGCTATCAAAATACTTTCTTTGCTGCTCTCTCTAACACATGCTGTTCTTGTCTGTTCACTGGATAACAACTAATCTTACCAGAAGATATAAGTAGAGAATCAATAACCCTACCCAAAAATACTTTGAACACAAGACCCCATCTCCTCTGACAATCGCCCAAAGGTTCACAGCTGATCCACACATTTTGTAAATGCTTAGCTTTTCACCTGGAGAGGGAAGCTAGAAGTCTCAAGGAAAACCAGTGGGAAAAATTCCTGTAGGATATTGAGGATGATATGAACATTCCTATATACTTTCATGACTGTTGCAAGTTTTAGTATCAACTCTTCCCTTTATACATTATCATATTACAGCCCAGGACCCCTTTTATAAGGCTCCTGCAGTTCCAAGGCTATGTTCCATACAAAAGCAAGGAAATGATGGGCTTCTTCCAATCGAGAAGGTCCTCACTTAGACTGCTGTCCTTTCCATCCACACAGCCTCGCTAAAGGTGATGTTTTGCTTGCAGTGTAACCACTTGCAGGCAAATTCTGATAACAGCTGTTTTATATATATATATATATATATATATATATATATATATATATATATATATATATATATATATATATATATATATTTTTTTTTTTTTTTTTTTTTTTCATACTATTCGCTATTTCCCGCGATAGCGAGGTAGCGTTAAGAACAGAGGACTGGGCCTTTGAGGGAATATCCTCACCTGGACCTCTTCTCTGTTCCTTCTTTTGGAAAAAAAAAAAAAAAAAATATATATATATATATATTTTCATACGTACATATTCACCATTTCCCACATAAGCGAGGTAGCGTCAAGAACAGAAGACTGAGCCTTAGAGGGAAAATCCTCACTTGGCCCCCTTCTCTGTTACTTCTTTTGGAAAAATAAAAAAGAGGGAAGGATTTCCAGCCACCTCCCACTCCCATATTTATATATTTTCATTTTTATTTTTTATTTTTTTTCATACTATTCGCTATTTCCCGCGATAGTGAGGTAGCGTTAAGAACAGAGGACTGGGCCTTTGAGGGAATATCCTCACCTGGCCCCCTTCTCTGTTCCTTTTTTTGGGAAAAAAAAAATATATATATATATATATATATATATATATTTTTTTTTTTCCATACTATTCGCCATTTACCGCGATAGCGAGGTAGCGTTAAGAACAGAGGACTGGGCCTTTGAGGGAATACCCTCACCTGGCCCCCTTCTCTGTTCCTTCTTTTGAAAAAAAAAAAAAAAAAAAAAAAAAAAAAAAAAAAAGAGAAGGGAGGATTTCCAGCCCCCCGCTCCCTTCCCTTTTAGTTGCCTTCTACGACACGCAGGGAATACGTGGGAAGTATTCTTTCTCCCCTATCCCCAGGGATATATATATATATATATATATATATATATATATATATATATATATATATATATATATATATATATATATATATATTTTTTTTTTTTTTTTTTTTTTTTATACTTTGTCGCTGTCTCCCGCGTTTGCGAGGTAGCGCAAGGAAACAGACGAAAGAAATGGCCCAACCCCCCCCATACACACGTCCACACACGCAAATATACATACCTACACAGCTTTCCATGGTTTACCCCGGACGCTTCACATGCCCTGATTCAATCCACTGACAGCACGTCAACCCCTGTATACCACATCGCTCCAATTCACTCTATTCCTTGCCCTCCTTTCACCCTCCTGCATGTTCAGGCCCCGATCACATAAAATCCTTTTCACTCCATCTTTCCACCTCCAATTTGGTCTCCCTCTTCTCCTCGTTCCCTCCACCTCCGACACATATATCCTCTTGGTCAATCTTTCCTCACTCATTTTCTCCATGTGCCCAAACCATTTCAAAACACCCTCTTCTGCTCTCTCAACCACGCTCTTTTTATTTCCACACATCTCTCTTACTCTTACGTTACTTACTCGATCAAACCACCTCACACCACACATTGTCCTCAAACATCTCATTTCCAGCACATCCATCCTCCTGCGCACAACTCTATCCATAGCCCACGCCTCGCAACCATACAACATTGTTGGAACTACTATTCCTTCAAACATACCCATTTTTGCTTTCCGGGATAATGTTCTCGACTTCCACACATTTTTCAAGGCTCCCAAAATTTTCGCCCCCTCCCCCACCCTATGATCCACTTCCGCTTCCATGGTTCCATCCGCTGACAGATCCACTCCCAGATATCTAAAACACTTCACTTCCTCCAGTTTTTCACCATTCAAACTCACCTCCCAATTGACTTGACCCTCAACCCTACTGTACCTAATAACCTTGCTCTTATTCACATTTACTCTTAACTTTCTTCTTCCACACACTTTACCAAACTCCGTCACCAGCTTCTGCAGTTTCTCACATGAATCCGCCACCAGCACTGTATCATCAGCGAACAACAACTGACTCACTGATATATATATATATATACAGTAAATAAAGATCATAAACACAATTTCAAAAGAACTTCTTTCTAATATTGCAGTAACTATTCACTTTTGTTTACAATTAGGTTCTTATGTGATATCTATAGTTTCACAGATTTATGAGTGCATGTGTTTCAAGAACTTCATAGTTTTTCTTATAATGGAGGGGTGGGTTATTCTTTCAGTTTAATAAATGTAAATGAACTTTAATGGTAGCTCATTTATGAACATGCATTAGCAAGTTTCCTTTACACATACAACAGCTCAACTGGCAATGTAATACAGGGAAAGATGTGGTTATTTCAAAACCATGTTCATAAACTGTCTCAGTTTATAGAGTTTCCATGTAACCAATGATCAAGTCACATAACAGGAGAGGATTGGCTGCACACACTCGTGAAGTTTAGGGTAATATCTTACATATGCCCTTTCAGAGTCTTCATTCAAGACAGGCAACACAGACTCAAGGAACACAAGCTGAGTTATGGACTGTCCAGTGATCACGCTGGCATTTTTCTGAACAGTACCAGGCTTTCTTGCGACCGGAACATACAAATCGTGCTGATTGTGGGCAATTGAGACACTGCCTCTTCTCTCCAATACCACTTCCACTGGTATATATATATATATTTTTTTTTTTTTTCATACTATTCGCTATTTCCCGCGATAGCGAGGTAGCGTTAAGAACAGAGGACTGGGCCTTTGAGGGAATATCCTCACCTGGACCTCTTCTCTGTTCCTTCTTTTGGAAAAAAAAAAAAAAAAAAACGAGAGGGGAGGATTTCCAGCCCCCCGCTCCCTTCCCTTTTAGTCGCCTTCTACGACACGCAGGGAATACGTGGGAAGTATTCTTTCTCCCCTATCCCCAGGGATAGATATATATATATATATATATATATATATATATATATATATATATATATATATATATATATATATATATATATATACAGATACAGATATTTTTCATACTTGTTTGCCATTTCCCATGTTAGCAAGGTATCGCCAGGAACAGATAAAGAAAGGCCACGTTCACTTATGTCCATTCTCTACTTCTCATATGCAATGCACTGATACCACAGCCTCCTGTCCACAACCAGGACCCACAGATGTTTCCATGCTTTCCTTTGGCTACTTCATATACCCTGGTTCAGTCCAGAAAGGGTCTTTAGGGTCTGGTTATGGAAAGGGGGCTGAAGTTTCTGTGCAGTGCTCTTAACAACTAGAGAATGGATATGAGTAAGTGCTGTCTTTGTCTATTCTTGGCACTAACTTATGGATGTGGGAATTGGTGAACAAGCGATGCTGTTATCCATTATTTCCCTGCTCCTGATAAGAGGAAAGTCTTGAAGCTGCAGAAGCCCCATAATGTGGTTCTGGGATTGTATGGTTAATAACATTATATATCTTTGAAAGATATACTGTATAGGGCTAGGTGGATTTTCAATTACCATGTCAGTACTAGTAACGTATACATCTTGATCATAACTACTTTTTCTTAACTTGCAGCTGTTGTACACAGACAAATACCAAAGTAGAAAAAGTGTGTACTGCCCTAGCCTTCTGGGTAGAGGTTACCTGAATTATTACTATATATGCAAGATCATATGCTTCATTAATCTTGCTCAACCATACTTGATACTTATGCTAGTATTAGCTTTGGTTCAGCTGAAGCCAATACTGGAAATCATTTACTCACACAGAATTACAAACAAACAAATCACTTTTACTCTGATGCTAAGTTTGTTACTGACTAGTCGTATTCAGACCCGATGGTAATAGAAAGTTCACCTTCATGGATATATGTTGTGTGATACCATTGGTTGGTGTCAACAAAAACTGAAAGAAAACATGAAATTCATATCAGACATGAAGCATTTTGTATACATGAAAATTTTGCAGAATAATCTAAATTATCAGTTAAAAAATATTTTAAAAAGATATAATCAAAAGGTTTGGTGATACAGTCCCTGGGATGCACATCAGAAGTTTCTGCTATAACTTGCATTTTTATTACTTTAGTTCCAAAATCTTTTAATTTGAATTCATTGGCACTGAACGGCAAGATATGCAAGAAACTATTATAAAGGACTGGAAGTACAGTTTTAATGTAAGGGCTGGATGGTTGTAATAAATTATGGTATGAAACCATACATGCTTTCAATACTGTATGCAAATATTTAAAAACCTACTTGATAGTAAAGAAAGTCCAAGAAATGGGGTTCTACAAATGTAGAACTCCCTTCCCATTTTACACAGAAGTAATTATTTAACATCATACTTACTAATATCTCCCTTGTTGATGGTAGCACTGAATGGTTGACAAACTTGTTGACACTCTGGAACTGGTCTAAAATGCCAAGTTTTGGTGCCACTGATTTGAGCTTGCCAAGAAGGTCTCTGTACATAATCCAGCTGTGAAAACAATTAAATGAACATGGTCAAACTGATTAATTGCAAAGATTTATCACATGTTTACTATCAAAACTCTAAAACTGTTTGTAAGAGCACTAATTCATTATGAGAAAATGGTTACCAGTTTTCCTTAGTGCTACATGTTACCAATAGTTGAATTATTCCTTACTGCTGTATATCAGCAGATAGATATTTAAAAATTTGGATGCAATAACATTAGATGCACAAATAAATTCATATTTAGGGAAAATCTTAAGCAACATGCTGAGAAATAAAAGGGATAAGCTTCAAAATTATGAAGGAAAAATTGTTACATATTGCATACGATTACCAGAGGAAGTGAAAAGTGGTTGTAGGTAACTTTTCCTTTCAGGACATTTTGATGAGAGATTAAATCAAGCATATTTATATGCAGCAAAACAATGCAGAAACACAGTAAGATCACCCGAATAAAAGACTTTAACTCAGATAAAAATGTGGTCCCAACATACACTTCCAAGTATATGGGATAATGTACATGCAGGTACAGATTACTGCTTGGTGTACCCATAAACAGGCTGTTGGATTTCAATAATATAACGATATTCCCAGACAGTGTACTTGTACAGATGTTTTATTAAAAGTGCACTTTACAGTATGTTGTGGAACCGAAGCTTGACAAGAAACAATGACTATGACTGACTTGTATCAACAACTAAGGAAAGCAGATATAAATGGTAAGAATGCTAAAGGTGTTAAACATTAGGTATTATTATCAGAATGAAAGATATGATGCTAAAGCAGAAAAACAACGCACATGCCAGGCAGCACCAGGTCCCTGACCACCCATGAAGATCCAATCAAGGGCAGAGGATTCAGACTCATTAGGCAGGAAAGCAGGTCGTGGTGCTAGCTGCCGCAGGATGACGCTCACACCTGGTGAACAGTTACTCCTGTGGGGAAGATGTGGGTTAATGCAAATGAAAAACATGTCAATATTGCTACTATTTATAGAAGTGGGGTTCCAAAAACCTCCTCATGTAGGAGATTCCTAAAATGTTATTGTATTCAAGCATCACTTCCCTTTCTCCATAAAAATTTCCATTTATTATGAGCTACTAAATACAACTGGAAAAACTGAGGAAAGATAAGTTAGACAAATAATGATTTACTTATGAAAGATAGGATGACTGAAAGGAAAGGTGATAAGGAGAATGAGAGGATGAAGAAGGATATGAGGGGAGGAAGTCCTGGATGGAGCAATAAAAAGAGAAATTAAAGAAAACAATGAGGAGAGAAAGCATTAGGAGAGTAAAGCATGAGAGGAAACAAAGATGAAGGGTAGGAAGGAGTGAACAATCGCTGAGTCTGGTCGTCTATTTTAAACTATATTCTAAGTGGCATAAAATCTAAATTTAAGTCGTGCCTTTAAATTCTTCAAATACTGGAAAACAGCTGTTTAAAGGTTCAAGGCAATTGCTTGAATTCTCTTAAAGTTATGAGTTACTTTTATGTATAACCCCAGGACCAATTTTAAGGGGCTCTCACAATTCTAAGGCTGAACTCCAAATCCGAAATATTGAAGTCCCCCCAAAATCACCGAAGTGGTATGATGGATATATTCTTGAGCCTGTCAAACGGATGGTGTAAAGGCAGGAAGCATTTTTGTCGCCCTTCAATGGCTTCCTGTTAGTTGCGATCACTTCCGGCAACCAAGTTATCCCGTAATATCTGTCGTCATGCTGCTGACGGAGGTTGTGGGAATATCACAGGAGGCGAGGGCTGGGGCCCGTGACTTCTGATGGAGGGGGGGAAGGGTAAGCAGTAGGTGGGGAATGACTCCTGTGTTGCTTGGCTTTAATTAAAATGGGTAAGGGTGGCAAGATATGGACACTGGGGCCTGTGAGGTCAAGATGCTGGTGGAGGGGTTGGTTTGGGAAGTGGCAAGAATCGAGCGGAAAAATAACTGCCGCGATATAATAGAGGTTGAAAAGGGCTGATCTACATCATAAATCTGTGCTCTGCACAATTATCATTTCTCGACTATACCTTCCCCTTCTAACTTTTCCTTATCCACCATACACAAGGATATATTCCGTTAACCAGAGGCGAGTGGTAACTTGGCGGTTCCACCACCCAACGGGAGGAAGTTTAATTCCTAAAAGTTTATTCTCAAGAAAGACAGGGCTCCCAACCACAATACGCTGAGGTGTCTGCATACCCAATCTTACCAACTGTAACTGACTTCACACATGTAGACATTAATAAATAATAATCCGTTTACGCATCTCCAGTTTAACTTCTCCATCCATGCCTTAAACTAGTACTAATACTAAGAACTATTTCTTCATACCACTTTAAACTTTCAGTTTTCATTCACATGCTCTCATTCCAGTAACTTTCTTTCGAAGTTTTCTTTTGGCAACATTCTTTGCCTTATGTTTAAGTACATGAAAATCTACCTCATTCCTCCTGCGTCCATCTTCAGCCACAGCATCAGCCATTTCCAACGAGTGAAAGCAACCAGAGGAATAAGACTTGTCTTCTATTATCTAATATCGCAACACTACTTCTAATGTCTTTAAAAAGCACATCCTCATTCTTTCTATCTCTCTTGAGTTTATCATAAACACACTTGAGTCATTCACTACTAAGATTTCGTAGGAGGTGCAGGCGGGACTCGGGAGGGGGGGGGGGGGAGGTGTGGATGATTATCCTAGGAAGTTATGCCACCCCAGGGAGAGGGATACAGCGGAATCGGGGAGGGGGTGATCCCAGGGCGGGTCCGCCACCCGGACACACACACTTCCCGTTGTGACGTCAATGCATTCACTGCCGTGATGACTGATAGCGTTATATCCTGTAATATCACCACATAGCCAGTGTTACAGCTTCATTATATACACATTATTGCGTCTAAAGACGCTATTTCTTTTGACGTTCCCACAACTATATCTAAAAGTCGACGGATGATTTCATAATTGACATCTTGTGCCATTTCCCCACATTTTAATGGTTGACGTTGTGACGCAGTGTCCTAAACCGTCACTATTCAGTTGCTCACTGAGGTAATGTCCTCCGATATAATAAAATAAATGTAATCTCTATAATGTCAATGATATTTCCTCCGACTTGGTCATAAAACGTTAGTGACGTCATGTCCTTCCAAATGAAATAATCACTATAACAGCGGTGCCATATCCTGTACTGTTATCGAAGCTAAATGTCACTATAATATCCTGACACAGAAGCCTTCTGATGTCCAGTGACTTTTGTGACTCTCTTTTGTCCTGAGGACAATATTGCTGTCTGTACTTACTAATACAATCACACACGTCGGCTCTTCCATTTCCTTTCTTTCTAATATGGATGATTTTTGACACCATCTCAAGATCTAATCCTTACTCACCGTATTACCATTCTCACGTTACCTTATTGCAAAGGCCATACGGTAACCATGCTCTTGAGTAGTGTGCCTCATGAGTTTGCACTTGCCCCATCGTTTCGCCTCTGTACCAAGACCAACACTATTCCTTTCTCTTGCAAACTTAAATCTAGTCCAACAAGAATAAGGAAAACCAATATTATCCCTCCCTTCTATCAACTGAAATCTTTTACTATTTCAACAGCCTTTAAGTTCCCCTTACATAACATGAATTTAAGACTCCATTACGGCTTCCCTATAGAGCGGGATATACTGGGGGCACACTTCATCTAACTCTTATCTTATCTTCCTCACTCAAGGACTCAGTATAATCTTACGTCGTGGCCCTTACTGTGTGTGGAACTTTTACGGTTTGGCATGTTTTGGTTATCTAAATTTCTACACTCTAACTTTCCAGCTAACGATAATTTTGACATATTCTCCCCAATTGGTCTACCGCTATGATAATTAATGGATCTAACTCTCCTTGGTAACAACAATCACCTGTTGTGTTTTTGGGAGGTTCCTTTCTACTTCCTTCCCTCTTCATCAATGATTTCTTTTTTGAACAGTAATTAACTTAGCTCTAATCATTACAATCAACTATGCACTTTTCTCTTCTACACAACCTTCCTCCTCACATACAATTTCTATTCTTTGTTTTACTTCGACTACTTCCCTCAATTCACACCTATGAAATGAAGAGAAATAACTTTACCCTGAAAACAGCAGCCTAAACCTTACGGCTTACCACGCCTGTGTGGCGTAATATGTCACACACTTTTCTATCAATATAAACGATGAATATCTTATATACCACCAGAATCATCCATATTTCTCTGTTGCAAACCTGAGGGGGAAAGGCAACTATATATATATATATATATATATATATATATATATATATATATATATATATATATATATATATATATATATATTGTTTTTTTTCCAAACTATTCGCCATTTCCCGCGTTAGCGAGGTAGCGTTAAGAACAGAGAACTGGGCCACTGAGGGAATATCCTCACCTGGCCCCCTTCTCTGTTCCTTCTTTTGGAAAATTAAAAAAAAATTGAGAGGGGAGGATTTCCAGCCCCCCCGCTCCCTCCCCTTTTAGTTGCCTTCTACGACACGCAGGGAATACGTGGGAAGTATTCTTTCTCCCCTATCCCTAGGGATAAATATATATATATATATATATATATATATATATATATATATATATATATATATATATATATATATTTTTTTTTTTTTTTTTATTTTTTACTATATAATCACACTTGTCCATGATGATAGTATAAAGATGAAATCGCTCTCCAGTAGTTCATACTTTATTAAGTACTGGCACCTAATGAGGTGCATTGACTTCACGAAACATGTTGTGCCGTATGTATATAAAAATTACAAATCAAATAAAGTTGTATGAATCCCCATTGAAGTGCGATTTCACCATATATATATATATATATATATATATATATATATATATATATATATATATATATATATATATATATATATATATATACATATATATATATATATATATATATATATATATATATATATATATATATATATATATATATATATAGAGAGAGAGAGAGAGAGAGAGAGAGAGAGAGAGAGTGTGAAAAAGATATTTCTGTTCCACCGCGTGATATCTGAAAAAATGTATTCTAAGTAATCAAAAAAAAATTAATTCAGGAAGACATCAAACTGGGAGACTACATCGACTTGCAGACTTAAGCAACCTCGTTAATCCTATATATCAATATAAGAACATTACTTCCCATATCCTTTCCTCTTATCCTAGACCAAAGCAATACATTAAAATCTAAATATAATAAAATTCCGCAAAACCACATTACCTTCCCCTTTTTTTGTGATTATAAGGTGTATTACGGGTTTTATCTATACTTGTGTTGTCCCTCTTAACCCTGTACAAATGTAAAATGCCTTTACCCTTATGTGTATACATATACACCTGCCAAAGCCAGGTACTCAGTCGCATGGATAGTAGACAGCTGGGATTTGCTGCGGGTTGACGACTGTGCCCAGGATTCGAATACTCTATAGCTTAAGGGGGGGGGGAATCGCCCTGTTGCTTCTTGCTTCGCTACTTCCCTAAACATATATGAAGGAACAGAGAGAGACAGATAGACGGACTGACACATACAGAATTAGCAGACTTGGGAATTCAGATATGAAACAATGGGACAGATGGACCGCTACAGAACTTACCAGCCAAAGTACCAGGGTTGTGTGCCTGGGAGCCTGGCGGCGCGAGAAGGGTGCATGGCAAGCGCCGCCCGTAAGTCTTGGTACTCTGTACGGAAGGGAAGGAACTGACAATCGTCCATCACGGCTTCATAAGCACCGTCAATACTGTCGTAAAGGCTACGTAAGAAAGCTACTGAGAACCTCTGGAGGGCTGGCCAGTGGGAGGCACCTCCACGTACCACCAGAGGGCGGGAGAGGTACGCCCACCTTGCAAAATCCGTACGCGAGATGTTGGCACTAAGTTCAGCGGGTCCGGTAGCCCCGCCGCACACGCGCTCACATCTCGTCCGAGGCCGAGTGGCCTCCAGTATGAAGTAATTGTTTCGAATGACGCACTTAGAGGTGATGAACTCATTTTTTAATCTGGAGAGGAGGTTCACCTGTGAATTTAATATGAGGCTCAGCACTAACACTACAATGGCACCTGCCACCCATCTCCGCCAATGGCACGGTTTGGCACTCGCACTGGTGGCATACTCGGTGATTTTCTTCGACTCGTCCCTGTTACATTTTAATTCGTTATATTCCTTGGTCACATATATGTCTATGAGATCGTCTACTGTGATGCCCTTCGACCTGGCTTCATAGACGAGTCTGTCACACAATAATCGAAGCTTAGTGAGGTTGGGGGCTGCACCGTTCTCTCGTACATTGTTATTCTCTGCCATCCCAGGCTCATCTAGGCTGTAAACATTCAGCTAGCGTGAGCCGTGCCTGCCAGAAGAATAGTCATACCAAGGATACTGAGTTCCATTGATATAAATCATATTCATTTTGGTTACCAATTACACCATTATACTATACGAAAAACATTATAATCAAATGAGAAGTTCACAATGAAGAAAAACGTACTACTGTTTATGGTTTACATTAATATTTTGCATTACTGTAACTATTATTCTGACAGGTAATGGCGCGTGAATTTGAGACAGCAGACGGCATGGTCTGGCTTCCTCCCCTAAATTTCTCTGGAATCTGACACCGTATGCCGCCCTAGTCAATCACCACGGCTTACCAGCGATGATTTACCCCCCTTAAGATTGAGAGAGGGGGATACTGACTTTGGAAGTTCAACCGTAATGTAGATCAATAAATTTCGGGTTAAGGAATGGCTACTACAGCAAACTAGTTCAGCTTTCACATATTTTCGTATCTTTTTTTTTTTTTTTTCCAAAAGAAGGAACAGAGAAGGGGGCCAGGTGAGGGTATTCCCTCAAAGGCCCAGTCCTCTGTTCTTAACGCTACCTCGCTATCGCGGGAAATGGCGAATAGTATGTAAAAAAAAATATATATACATATATATATAATATAATCAATAGTCAGAATGTAAATTGCATTATTGGGTACCATTTGAAACAAAAGAAATTACTTTAAGAATCGGATACGGCTGACATCTAATCACACCATGTCAAACCCTGCAAGTGTTAGTGATCACGTGAACACACCAGATTACACATTTGGTGCCGTATTCAAGTGAAGGATAAAAACTAAACATGGTCCACTGATTGGTGATATGAAAAACAAAACATCAGTGGTGGGTATACATGAAATCTACAAAATAAAGAGCAAAAAAGAGAAAATGAAATGTGATAAATGAATGGTAACATGATCAAACATTAGAACTGGGATCAGTGCAGCACATTCAGTAAAGCAAATAACAAATAAAGATTCAAAAAGGGAGAGCACTGCAATTCATCCAAATAATGGTAAAGACTAATACTTAACTGGAAAACCAGGAATAATGGGAAACCTTACACTGTAGTCTGGGTCCAGTACTTGCATGCACACTACACCAACTTTGGGAGCTCTAAGAGAAGCAAAACCATCTTGTTTTGAGTCAAATTTGAGCTCTCAATCAACTCGAACGAAGACTGACTCATAACCAGTTTCTGGCTCACTGTTAAGCTCAGGTCTACCTATCTCGGATGCTACTTTCCTTTGCGAACTTCCATCAGTGTTGTGGCCACAGCAAAAGAATCTCCACTCATCCCTGTTGTATTCATCATTCCACACTCTATTCCACCATTTCTGTCCCTTCATTACTCTTCTACTATTTCCCTATGTCATTGGTGGTCTTCCTCTCTCACCAACTTCTTTAACCATATACACTCCATGTAAACTTCCCATCATGCATTCTTTTCACATCCCCAAACCATATGCTTTACCCACTTCAAAATCTTTGCATTCCCTGCCATAACAAATCTCTCACACCCCCTCATCACTTTCTTTATTCCATCTCGTCACACCACAAGATTTTTTCAAATAACTCACTTCCACAGCCTGGATTCTTGACCTTGGTGACTCATCCCATGTCTATGTTTTGGTTGAGTAGGTCAGGGTCAGTAAAAACATGTTATTCTTACTCCTTATTTCCATATTTACATCTCTGCTCTTCATTATTCTATTAAGAGACCTAATAACTCTACTCTATTGCTCTCTCCCTTATTATCAAACTTACTGAAGATAACTCCCAAATAGTACTTTAATTCTGTTACCTCTTTCTGTCCTTTCCCCTCATATCTATAACAAAGTCCAGTACACTTTCTTCTCTCTCTATAGGGCTTTGCAAAATCTATACCTTTACTCTGTTTACTTTCAAACACCACTACTTTATCTTTACCTGCATTTACTTTCAATTGCCTATGCTTATGCATAAGATACACTTACAATCTTCTGCAACTCCTCTTTGCTCTTAGCAAACAATTCAGTATCATCTACAAAAAGGCTTGTCACTAGCCACCACACGTCAACACACTCCCATCCCTACACCCCTTTTCGTGAGCTTTGCTTTCAAGAGCAAGGACGACTTAATAAGCTTAAGTTTTGATAAACTTTGTTCATGGGTGGCTATGTTCACTTTCTCTATCAGGACCATAAAGCACACAAACTATTCCTCTAACATCCTCTTGACAATGTCACTTCTATAAGTGAATACTTTTCTCCAGTCTCTTTTTTCAAGATGGTAATGTGATACTGGAGACTCTTGAACTTTTCATTCTGAGGAATGGTACTTATGTTGTTGTAAGTGCTTTAAGTATTTGAACTGCAGTGTTGAGAGCTTCCCACACCTACAAATGAATAGTTTAGTTCACTGACAGAACATCACCCCTTGTATATCATACTGCTCCAATTCACACTCTCCTGTAAGTTCTGACCCCTTTATCTCAAAAGGATCTTTCACTTCATCCTTCCACCTCCTCCTTGGTTTCCCTCCAATTCTAACAAGTATACCCTCTTAGTCGTACTTTTCATACGTCCAAACCAACACCCACTTTAGCTTTTCCTATATGTCATTTTTTTTCAAAGCTGAGACAATGGACAACTGAGGACCTAATCAAAACCATCTCATTTTCTTTCTATTTTCATGTTGAAGGTTCCAGTCACAGACAAGACCAGCCCTTAATTGAAATATAGAGAAAATCATGAAATAGAAAATGAAAAGACAAGGGACACTATTCACAAATTTTGGGGAAATAGAAATGCCTGTCTCTTGAAATGTGCTAGGTCATATTCAGTAAATCAGTAGCCAAAACAAGACATTAAGAAACTTCTTAGAAAGATGTAAGAAAGTACTTTTATGGTATAAGGGTTGTGGATGAATGGATTAAACTATGTTATGAAACTGTAAATGCTGACAGCCTACACAGGCTGAAAAAGCTGTATGACAATAAATTCAAAAGACGGGGTCCCAGGGGTGTAGAGATCCCTCCTCATACTGTAAAAAAAATGCCAATTAAGACAGGTAATGACCTATGGTAGGTTTTAAACAATGCATTTCAATCAAATTTAAGATACTTTATTATGAATTAACCTACATAAGTCATGAGGTCTCATGATTGAAAGAGGAAAATTTATTCATGCTAGTGATATAACACCTCAAAATTTTTTAGACTCAACAATAACATTTTATTTCACAAAGCACTATACATAGGAATTTGCAAACTAACATGAAATTTATTCACTGAAACCTCATAAACAAAATAAATATTTCAAACAAACTCTGAATCCTATAACAATTATAGCTAGTTGCCTGGATTCTCCTTTGAACTGGGTGGGTTGTCCATCTTAAATAATTTCAGTTTCTTGAATAATTTGCTGACCTCCTCCTTGGGGTAAGGTTTTGTCACTAGACATGTTGGAATATCCTCGGGCTGCTCAATCCATAACTTATGGTCAATGGCTGCTTCATGCAGTTTCTCTGATAAGTTCTGTAATTTAGTTTCACTCTCAACTCCTAGCACCACCTGTCACAAATACAGGAAAATTGTTAGTGTAGGAAAAAATGTCAATAAAAAAGTCCTAAATACAGGAAAATTGTTAGTGTAGGAAAAAATGTCAATAAAAAAATGTCAGAGATATATTGCTAAGTTTGGGCAGTATAAAGTTTGGGAGGTGTATGGGGTTGAAGACTAAACAAAGCTCAAAGACATTACCAATGCTGAGAAAAATGGTATAGAGTCTGGGAAATATAATCTAATCTGATGAAAGAGATAACAATTAAAATAATAATTATTTCATTACTTAATAGATCACACATCTAAATAAAAAAAAATTGGTAAAAAGTAATAAAAGAATAAGCAGTATAAAAATGAGAAATACATTTTCATAATGCTCTACCAATGATTATGCAAAACATGAATTCTTTGCCTTCTATCCCTTCCTCTTCCTATAACTTTTCCACCTTTAAGAACCAGCTCTACAAATTCCTGATGAACTCAGATTAATTTCTGCTCTATTCTTTTTCTTATCAGGCTGATCTGTTAAGAAACTGCTATAATTATGATCTCTGTCAATCATGGTTGGAGTCTAAATGTGCATGTCTTGAAGAGCATCCCTGTAATCTGCAATCAGTAAGAAATGCCTGAGTAATATAAGTAACACATATCAAGAGAAAGCCAAGAACCATACAAAGGAAGCCACTATGGCAATTTACATGTTCACTGAAACTTTCCAACATACATATTAATGTCCTCAGATATGTTTAGGAGATATATTAATGAAACAGCTCCTCCTGCCCTAAGAACAAATTTCACTTTCTTATGACCCTGCTATCAGGTTCAGCAAGAATATTATCTGCATATATATTGTGACTGATACACAAAACCAATGGTATTTTATATTCTCTTTAAATAGTAATAATGACAATGTTCCTTCCCTTCACATATTACCAAATAGAAATCTGAATAATACAATTATCCTAGTTGTAGAGTACCACAACGTGGTCATTCCTCTGTAAAACATCAAACTCATTCATCCATCAATATCCTGGTTCTACATTCACAAAAAAACCTATTTTTGGTTACCCCTTTTAATAATGGGATAACAATGATATCTGGCCTTTTGTATAACATATTACGTTATCTGTGATTTTCTTTCACTATGTGCTTATCCTTCCTGCCTTTGTAAGGAAGCATCAGGAAGTGAGTCTATGAGGAAATCCTCACTGCTATACACATAAAAAGTTGTGGTGGGTTCTTAAAGATATACAACCCAAAAAAATAACTTACATTGTAATACACTCAAACGGTGTTCCAGATACTGGAAATATTTCACTCTAAAACTTAGGAATGAGGGAGAGAAGATTTGGGGGCTGGAGGCTTAAAACATTCCCTACTTGTATTATAATTTTTCAAAAACTGGAACACAGGAAAGAGTCGAGCATGGCTATATCCTTAAAAGATTAGGTTGGGGTGTCTGAATTTTCGTGGCTGTGATCAGGATGAGAAGATAAAGAAAAGAGCAATGTTTTAAAAGGGAAAGCTGACTGTTCTAGCTCTGAGAGAAACTAAGTTGAAGGGGATGGAGGTAGAATAGAATGAGTTATGTTTGGGAAGTAAAGTCTGGGGTTAGTGGGATGAAGGGGGTAAGGGACTGTGTTTGTGTGTAAAGGAGTGAATTCATGATGGATGAGCTAGAATAAAAGCAAACTGCTACAGGAGAAGTACGTGTCCAACAGTGCCTATGAATCTGGTTGTCAGCAAAATGAAGAAAAAGATATGCTCAGGGATATGTATAAAAAAGTGGATGACATCACAACCAAGAGTATAATTCTGGTATACAAGGACCTTACTGCCAATACATCCGCCCTCCTCACTATGTATATGTCGTGGGAGTGAACATGGCAGCAATTATAATCATGGAAGAAGCATGTCACATGGCAGGTGAGGGGGGGAAAAGATTCTATGAGCACTTAGGAATGTGTGGAAAGATAGGTCATTATCTGGTAGAGCAGGGGGCTAAAAATGAGGATGAGTGGAGGAGGGTGAATGTGTTGGAAATTAAGTTTTTGAGAACAGTATGTGGTGTGAGGAGGTTTGATTACCCTTTTATTGAGATAAAGAGCTAATGGGGTAGAAAGAGGAAAGAAAAAAAAAAATGAGACAGGAGTAAAACTAATAATAAGTGCAACAATAACAGTGAATGAGAGAAAGTATTCTAAATTTTGATACTTCTGAGAGAGGGGGAGGCAGTATCATTTGACTAACATGAAATAGAAGGTATCCACAAAGAGTAGAGGTCAAGCTAGGATATGACGGATGAGAACATTTCATCAAAAAGTTTCCTCTGAAAAGTTAAGACAACCCAACCTTTGGAAAGTTCCGTTTAGCTATTCTGCCTCAGATATGAACTTTTTTTTAAAGAAGTACTATTTACAAAGAACTTTAAAAACTCTTAATTCCTAGAAAAAAAAAAACATAATCAGCTTAAAATCAGTGCTGCATTTCTTTACAAGTATTTCAATAATAAAAGTAACAATTATATCATAATGAATGTACAGCATGAAATCAAACCTTGTGCATGTTGTCTAAGTCAGCCAAGTATCTTTGCATATTTTCTTCTTCATGATAAAGATGAGCAACAGCAGTTGATGCATGACAAGCTTGAGCTATGACAGCACCTAAAGGCCATGCCAGGGTTGTCATTAGGTCTGTGCGCACCACAACATACTGAACAAGTCCCAACGTAACTCCTGACATTGCCTCTCACACCTATCAATTTCAAAGACAAGATTAATCACAGGAATGAATGAACAACCACGTCCCAGAGAAAACTACAAGGTCACCCTGCAGAAAAAAAAAAGTTTGAAAGAGAACAGAAAAACATTATAATGTGTAGATTTATCTGTTTTCAATTGATCTGGTATTGACTGTATTCCAGGCATGGACAGAAATTACAGCTGCTTCACAAGCACATAAGAAATCATACACCTCTGTGATTAAAGGAAAAAAACATAAATCAATATGATGATGTATTCACCTGTTAAGAGTACAGCATACATATCTGACATATCTACAAAGATGACCCATGCATTATCTCCTATGATATCCCAATTCCTGGTATTATCTCATAAAGATGATGCATGCATTATCTCCTGCAATGTCCCTGATCGTTATTATCTTATTACAATTAACATGACCCATGCATTATATCCCCAACAACCCTATTCTTGGTATTATCTCCTCCATAAAGCCTAATCCTGGTATTCTCCCCTCCATAGAGCCTCATTCTGGTATTGCCTCCACCACAGAGTCCAATCCTGGTACAGTCTCCTCTAAAAAGCCTAGTTCCAGTAATGTCTCCTGTAAAGAGCCTAATGCTAGTTTTGTCCCCTCCATTGAGCCTAATCCTGATATTGTTTCCTCCATACAGCCTAATCCTAGCACTGTCTCCTCCATTGTATCTAATCTTGGTACAGTTATCTTCACAGAGCCTACCTAATCTTGTTATATCTTGGGAACATCCTTGAAACTATCATTCCTCTTGCCTACACACTCTCTCCAACTACATCTCATTCTCGTCTTCCCTGCTTTCAAGTGGTAAAGCAAACACATGGATATCCCCCCCCCCAATAAAAAAAGAAAAAATATCAAAAACATTTCACTAATTTTGAGTCCAAGGCATTTCTGTACATCCTAAATTATTTACACAAACAAAATTTTCCCTAACTGATTCAGAAACTACATCAACACATACATGCTATATCTTTTAAAACTACTACCAACTCTTGCCTCAAAAGTCATATGTAAAGGCTGGATCTACGTACTGTACTTTAATCTTTTTTTTTTTTTTTGCCGCTGTCTCCCGCGTTTGCGAGGTAGCGCAAGGAAACAGACGAAAGAAATGGCCCAACCCACCCCCATACACATGTATATACATATGTCCACACACGCAAATATACATACCTACACATCTTTCCATGGTTTACCCCAGACGCTTCACATGCCCCGATTCAATCCACTGACAGCACGTCAACCCCGGTATACCACATCGCTCCAATTCACTCTATTCCTTGCCCTCCTTTCACCCTCCTGCATGTTCAGGCCCCGATCACACAAAATCTTTTTCACTCCATCTTTCCACCTCCAATTTGGTCTCCCTCTTCTCCTCGTTCCCTCCACCTCCGACACATATATCCTCTTGGTCAACCTTTCCTCACTCATTCTCTCCATGTGCCCAAACCATTTCAAAACACCCTCTTCTGCTCTCTCAACCACGCTCTTTTTATTTCCACACATCTCTCTTACCCTTACGTTACTTACTCGATCAAACCACCTCACACCACACATTGTCCTCAAACATCTCATTTCCAGCACATCCATCCTCCTGCGCACAACTCTATCCATAGCCCACGCCTCGCAACCATACAACATTGTTGGAACCACTATTCCTTCAAACATACCCATTTTTGCTTTCCGAGATAATGTTCTCGACCCACACATTCTTCAAGGCTCCCAGGATTTTCGCCCCCTCCCCCACCCTATGATCCACTTCCGCTTCCATGGTTCCATCCGCTGACAGATCCACTCCCAGATATCTAAAACACTTCACTTCCTCCAGTTTTTCTCCATTCAAACTCACCTCCCAATTGACTTGACCCTCAACCCTACTGTACCTAATAACCTTGCTCTTATTCACATTTACTCTTAACTTTCTTCTTTCACACACTTTACCAAACTCAGTCACCAGCTTCTGTAGTTTCTCACATGAATCAGCCACCAGCGCTGTATCATCAGCGAACAACAACTGACTCACTTCCCAAGCTCTCTCATCCCCAACAGACTTCATACTTGCCCCTCTTTCCAAAACTCTTGCATTCACCTCCCTAACAACCCCATCCATAAACAAATTAAACAACCATGGAGACATCACACACCCCTGCCGCAAACCTACATTCACTGAGAACCAATCACTTTCCTCTCTTCCTACACGTACACATGCCTTACATCCTCGATAAAAACTTTTCACTGCTTCTAACAACTTGCCTCCCACACCATATATTCTTTAATCAATGTTATGCCTAAACATATCTCGGAAAAAACTTCAATCTAATATGCTTCATTATAATCAGTTGGAAAATTTAACAATATCATCCAACAGTAATAAAAGGACATCATATCAAAATCTTGATGACAGCATTATTCCATCTGGGCACCTTACAGAAATATCAAGCTAAACTACTGTATATTTTTTCAAGTGAAGTGCTTCTTGCAGAATAAGTGCAATATAATATCCTGTACATCTAAACATCTAACAAAATCTGGATATACATAAGTTGAAGTAATAATATATAAAATCAACACAACCTAACACTGAAATGCATCTTGATATCAAAGACACTTCTTAGAGTAGGTCAAATGATATCATATATGGTCAACAATGTTCAATCCAACATTCTGATCTCTGTGCTAAAAACACAATGTAATGTAATGTAATGTACTAACTGAAATGTGATTAAGAAGTTTGAAAGTCACTTAAAGCTTCAAAGCCATTAAACTTTTGTTTTCTGCAGAAATATTTGTGGAGAAAAAACAAATTGAGCTATATCACTTACAGTAAACTATCTAACATGTTATACATGTAATTATGGACTCAACAACTATTTTATGCACAAGATAAACGAAAATCATGAAAATTGTTTAGGTAATCTACTTAACATGGGACATGTATATTTATCAATAAGAAAAAGTTTACAATATCAAAGAACAAATTACCTAATGCCTTTGGAGTAACTGTGTCACACCTTGCCATTTTCTTTTCATATATGTCAAGTATATTTTCACATAAGAAAGAAATCTTGACAAAAAAAAATAAAGAAAAGAATAGAAAGAATCGTTTGATAGTTTTTTTTTTTTTAGTAAAATACAGGTTTTCATACTGCCAAAAAACATTTTCAATAAAATTCTGCATGAAGAGCAAGGAGGTAAAACTGAAGCACAGAATTCTGTGAAGGTTAAGATGGCCTGGCAATTCACTTTCTTTTCATTTAAACCAGACATATTTACATAATTTGCCAAATTCTTTTCAATATCAAAACCAAACACATTAACATGATGAGCCACAACATTAAGCGAGATTTCATGGATGATACCATGGCAACTAATAATGTAATTTGTATAGTAATACAAAGCATTACTATATCATTCAGAAACTAAGTAATCAAAATGAGAAATAATAATGACACCATCCAAGGTCATATAGGAAATTAAGTGATGCCAATTTCAGTTCAAGAAGAAAAAGTCAAAATCTTGCTCAAAAGACTGGATGTTAAAACACCTTTCTTCTAAATCTTAATCTCTCGATATTCAATCAGTAGTGGTGACAAACCGTCATCCTCCAAAATGGCATTAAGTATGAATGACAACCATGCAAAACTAGATACACTGTCATCTACAGTCATGATGCACCTAAGTCTTACAACATTGCAATATTATCATTGTATGGTATCACTACTAGTAAATGAAAATAGCATAAAAATTGGAGATCTTTTTAGATGCAGGACAAGTTACACCTCTAAAGTTCCTAGCTCTACAAGTAAATACAATATCATTTAACATCCGAACTTATAATAAAAAAATACTGATGAGGATTGCAATAGTTTGTTTACATCGTGCCATGTTGGTAGTGCAATTTCATGTGTAGCACGTCTAAACAAGAATATTCAACATCAAAATAAATCTTGATTCTTAGGGAGGTTGGATGAAATTTCTAGATTCTCGACTTTTTTTTTTTTACAAGTGTATTAACTACTTTTCCATCAATTATCCCCACAACTTCACTAACAAAACTATCGCTTTGTCTAATATAATTCAACACGAAAGATGGTAGCTCAGACCTTCATAGGTATTTCTGTGACAAAAACGATCTATATAAAGTACCTGAGAAATAAGCAGCCATTTGGCAAAGCTAACATCAATGCGGAGCTTAACGAGACAACTACCCGCTGCTTCTGCACGAAGGCACTAATGTGTTGAGAAAATCAGATAATTACCTATACATTTTTCTTACATTTCATTTCTTACTAAGCTTGGCCTGACCTGCTTCTCCTGCCGTCTTTTGGTAGCACTGATCAGCACCTTTAACGGTTTAGTCCGGTGTCAGGACCTCCCTTGTCAACACCATTCATCAAACTTTTGGTTCACTTTTCCTAAGTGACACTTAACAAGGACACACATACACATATGTATTCTGTAAGCTATACCTTTACCTGTATCTGAATATCTTAACGCATGGGAACGTCAATATACTCGATATTAGTCATACTCTTGGTGGATTATGCTGTACCTTTGCTCTTCCAGGAACATCAACAGTAGTCGCGTCGCTTATACAATATTATATTTGTTTTTCTTTCCTAACCTTGTGATATATGAAATGATGAATATCGTTTTTTCGCAATAAATGTAAGAGATTTAATCTAAAATAAACTAATGAAATAAAAAAAATGGATAAACAGATGGGAAATTGTTAATATCCCATCAACACACACAAACGGTATCCCTTTTTTTTTTTTTCTTTTAGTCCTTTCCCCATCGGCCATTTGGTTTCGTGTTTCTGCGGCATTTGTAGGCACTCATTTTCAAACTTCAGATGCAAGACAGCAGAACCTTATGTCTGTCTCAGGGAAGATACCATGACTATATAATTTGTCGTAGATAAGGTAAAGAACACTCGAAACTTGGGAAAAGGGCTTCGTTGGAAGGATTTTCTCGATAGCTTATAATCCTGGGGTGACGGGAGAACGTTGGTATACTGTGCGACCAAATGTTAAGTGCAGTCATTCGTGTCACGCATGACATATGACACGTATTTTGGAGACATACGAGTGAAGTTTAGCGGCAGATGATAGATTTTTCGAGGTCCTTCGCCATTATAAATGTTTTAAGGAAGACCGAGAGATGCTGGTGGGGATGGAATGCGATGATCAGTTTACCTATTCATCCCATGATTATTCATTTCCTTGCTCATCTACATGTACAGTTGCCTATATTCAAGTTCACTTACTTAAAAGCTGGCCAGTGCTTCATCCCGAGACTTAAAGTGTCGGTTGCGAGGGTCTAGACTGTGGCCTATGCCATAATCCGGCCCTGGCAGGAGTCATAGGACAGTGGTTATTGCTGGTAGAGGAAGTTGAGGGCCCATAATGCTGGTGTAAAAGAGACGGATTATTGCAAGAGTCACATGGTGGCGTTTAACGTAACTTCTATCTGTAGCTGACAGACATGCTGCCAACTGTGAGCTGCTTATGTAGGGATATCTTGCCTTTTATTTAACGATGTATCAGGTCAAAAGCCAGTATCACTCAACCCTCATATTAACACTGTATTTGACCAGTAAGAATAATTTCCAAATTAATTCTTACTATACCCTCAACACATTGGCCTTGAGATGCATTCCTTTCGACTTACAGGTCGTGCCAAATGAAACTTCATCCTATCAGGGTTATGGCGCTGGTTGCTGAAATGAAAAGATAGGGAAGATAAATGCATCAGCAATGATTTATTTCCTTTTATGCAAATACAATATTCAATTCATTTCAGAAAGAAATTTGTTGACTTTGATGTGTTAGATTGTGATCAACATTCACTCAAAAGTCAATACTTATTTTTAAGGCACTCCGTTGAATTTCAGTCTTTAGATGAATAGAAATTAAGTAAAATTCACCGTATAAGCCATGTTTATAAAGACTATCTGTGCTATGCTGGAAAGAGGTAGCCAGACAATAAAAGTAGGATGGACATATGATGCCGTGCACCCATCCTTTATATAGACCTTAAGGGTGGGGCAGTTTCCGTCAGTAAGACTGATGTGAATACTTGGAATACCATTGTACGTTACATTACTGCACCAAGAGTATCTTTTTGGGTTCCCGTAGTGTTTAAGGATGCCAGCCACGTTCAGAGAGCAAGAGTATACAAGTCTGACTCAAAAAAGTATCATGTGATCGTGTTGTGATCACAGGACAAATAAACTTGGCAGGACAAGATCACAACAGTATATATTTAAATAGAATCGTGACGGAAAACATTAATGAGACAGCAAAGTCTCAAGATAGGTATCTTCGAGCTTAAGGGCCATATGAAGTGTCAAATAGCCCGCGCTCCGTCCATGCAAGGAAACTTTGTTTTCATTGGTCAAATATTAATCTTGCTCTTGTTTCGTTTCACCTTGACACATAAAGTTAATGAAACCAATTGGAAAGAAGTATCGAAAAAATTATTCCCATCAATTTAATATTGGACACAAATAAAGGGATTAATTGTGTACCTGACTCTT
This sequence comes from Panulirus ornatus, assembly GCF_036320965.1. Classification (NCBI taxonomy): domain Eukaryota; kingdom Metazoa; phylum Arthropoda; class Malacostraca; order Decapoda; family Palinuridae; genus Panulirus; species Panulirus ornatus. Next base: position 25,835,312 of record NC_092260.1, on the reverse strand, counting down.
AGAGTTTAGTTTGTGTACATCATCAGCAGTGCCGCTGGGGAAGTACCGTCAGCTGGGATACTGACGTCCCCGGACAGGAAGTTAAATACTGTTGAGACCCTTCTTTCTAGTGTAAGTGGAATGAGAAAGACTTTTATACCTATATATTCCCCAAATTGTAGTGTATTTGTCTCAAAGATAAATCTGAAGGTCCTGGAATAAGTGTTTGGGGTAGGTTGCAGTGTGTACAGATGGAACAGTGGTACCTGTCAAGACCAGATGGTTTGTGATGCCATGCAGAGAAGCCAATTTATCCTTGTTTTTTTCACTTCAAGGACTGTTTCCCATCGTTAAAAGTGTCTCGTAGTAATACCTTCTGTACCCTCTTAAAGAAGAAAGTTAAAAGACAGTGCTTGACAACTTTTAAAGCTAACAGGCTAACCCTAGGAGCAGCATCCGTGACCTTTGACCCTTAAATATCACGAGTGGATACATGTAAGTGAGGCTTTAAGGAAGTTAAGGTTCCAGTTCACAGGGACACCACAAGTAACATAAATATGGAAGAAATGCATGTTAATGAACTTGGTAGAAGTGATTTAGACCTGGGTGCATGTATGATGATTTGGGAAATTGGGGGTGAAAAGTAAGTGGTAGTGTTTTAGAGAACGAACAGAACCGAGGAAAACCTAACCAAATTTCCCTTTGGAATCTAAAATAACTATTTTTTATGTTATTTGATATTACTATGAGTTAAGGTGTCATTTGCTTTCTGTTGTTGGGAGGTTACCTCCCTTTATGTGTATACTTGTGTTTGAAGTGTATTTCCTTCCTCCAGCTGCATGCATGCAATGTGGCAGAAGAAATATCATGACAGTGTCTGGTTTGAAAATCTAAATTAGATGTGCATCATTTATAGCTTTGGTTGTTGAGTAATTTTAATGGGAACTTCAAGTGTAGGGAGCTGTTTTCTAAGATTCAGAATAGTATTTCCTACTCTGTGAACACTGCTAGCCTTATGGGGCAGGGGATATACAGACCACAATACTATTGTTAGACCAAGGTAAGTTTATAGTTCACATATGAGTGTTTGAATTGTTAATGTCCTTTACAAAAAAAATATGGATTGTAATGTAATTTGGCTGAAAACGAACATCATTCTCCCCAATTAGCCCTTGGAATGGGGTCACTTTCTCATTATTTTCTTAAGGTATGGGGACCAACTTTTGAGCAGCATATTCTAAATGTGGCTGTATGTTTTGTATAATGCTAAAATCTTCATCAATAATGTTTAAAAAAGTAAGTTTTAATAGTCCCTGTATACTGCTCTCTCTCTGGATGAAATGTTCTCATTGAGGTCATCAGAATCTTTTGTCCAAAGAGAATGTCGAAGTCTTGCTTATTGTAGATTTCTGTCAGCATGTCCTGTTTTATTTTATAATTATGATTTTGATATATTTTTACCATCTCTTTATTTTTTAGGCATTTTAATGATGACCAGGTATTGGATAACTTAATCTTTCTCTCTGTACCACTATGGACTTATTTATGATTAAATTGTGTACAAATCATTGTCATACACAAAAGTTTTACATGTATTTGTGTAGTTTTTTTCTACCTGGTAAAATATTTATAAGTACACACTGGTCTTAAGACTGATACCTAGGCATTTCACTCACAATAATTCTTTTTGACATTCTCCACCTGCTTTACTCCTCATTCAGTCTATCTGAATCTGAGTTAACAGTGATTAAATAAATATGACACTTTTGTACTTATCTGTGATTATGATACCAGCTTTACTTTGATTTAATGCATTTTACATATGCAGCTCTTTTCTATTACACAGTGTTTATCACAGTTCATTGTACACACTCACTTATGCTTTTTGCATATTTTGTTTGTTGTTTTTTATCGTAAAGGATATTATCCTATCCGAGTTTCAGGATGGAATGCAAATGGCCTACTCGGGGAAGGCTGGTTTGGTGTACAGTTTACTGTGAAATCAGGTTTTTCATGATCATGGACTGGCCCTCAGACTCAAATAAGTGTGAGTACGGTATTCAAGAAATTTTTCTCCCATTTTATCAGGTGGTCTCCTCTGTTGATTTCTCTAAGTTTATAGACAAACCTACTGTGTGGTTAAGTATCAGATGCTTAGGCCATCAAAATATATAGCGTTGAAAGGTACATTTTCATCATACATTTCCATCCAGTGATTTCCTGTCATGATAAATTCCAAATTGTTTATAACATACCCAATTGTTCATTTTAGATATTTATTAATAACTCAGGTGAGATGAACTGGTATGCATTTACCATTATAGTGTTTTACCAATTTGGGAGGTGGAAGACTTTTTTCAAGCTCTTTAGTGTACATGACAAGGTTTGAAAACCACAATGTGCTATTTTTGAATTCCTTGGGATACATGAATAGGCCAGGTGCTTGATATTTTTTCAGATGTTCCACTTTTCTTTGTTTTTCTTTTAGGTAAGGATACTGAAGCTACTGATTTGCTGTATTCTCTCATGGGCATTTATGCAGTTTGTGGGTAAGGGTAACTTATCTGTGACAAAGTACAACATGGTGTGTGTAATGTGATGGCACACTTTTTTGTTTAACTTTTTAGTTTTCTTCTTTTTTGAGGCTTAAGACATTCTTCTTGTCCTTCATGCAAGATGAAGATGGCTTCAAGGGGAGCTGTTAGGCAATTACTGATGATGCTTGAAAGAGGCCGTTGCCTGCAGTAGTTGTCAAGGGTGCAAGACCAGCACACAACACCCTGCCAGAGAGCATGTAGTATATGGTAAACAACCACCAGCGTCACAAAACTCCTGCATTGTGGGCACATATGAATTGAAATATTATTGTTTCAATTTTTTTAATTTTCAGTTAATGGAAAGTTGCCAACCAAAACTGAAAAACTCATTAGTGTGAACATTTCATTGTTCTCAAATTATGGATAACAGAAGTTTTACTCTATGGAGATATACATCACAACATTTTGTTATAATTAGGCTGGTTTAATTCCTCCATGCTTTTTAAAAAGCCATATTTCTCAAGAAACAGTAGTAGCACCCTAAGTCTCCTTCATTCTCATATCTGACATTGATGTAGATATAAGTTATACTTTCATTTTATCCTTTGCAGAAGGTACTGGAATAAGTAACCTGAAAAATAACATGCTTTTCCATGAAGAAAAGTTCCAACTCCTGCATGTGGATTATGGGGAAATGAAAAACTGTACAGAATACTGGACAGTTACAGTCATCATCATATCACAAGTGAATCATAAGAGGAATAGTGGCCGACAACCTTACCTTCAGCAGATGCAACAAGTCAACAGTTGTCTCTTCCAAAAAGATGGCAGACTGGATCAAATGGAGCATTAAGACAAGACAGGCAAAATCGTTGATGATGCTTTACAAAGCACCAATACCCTCACAAACAGAATATTGATGTGTGCTAACATTATCTTTCAGGAGAGGGGCAAAATTACAGATAGAAAGTCTTCGAAGATCTTTCAAAGCCTGTAGTGACACTGAAGGATCAGAGTCGTCATACTTGGAATGTCTGAAATTAGACTGTTTTTTTTGGAGCACATTTCAAAGTTTATCATATTTCACACTTAGAAAATTTGAAAAAAAATGATTTTGAAGAAATACTACTCAAAAATGGCTCTCTGTTGGCATGACAGGCATAGGAAACTGGAATATCACCATGGAATAAAAAGATACAGTAAGCACAAAAGAAAATACCTTGAACAGATGTGGTCCAATATTGTTCACCATGTTGTGAGCAGCCATCGGAAACACAATGGTTTCTGTAGTGAAGTTTAAGAAGGCCATACCTAGATAAGTATATCCATAATTTACAGACCAAGAAGACTGGTGGTTATAAGGGTTGCAGCCTTCCGCATATTGGTTGATGAGTGACTTAACTCAACCCCTTAGACTTGGTTCAAGCTGAAGGGTTAGAAGATTATTTAAGATAACGAAAAGGTAATGTGAATCATTACCAGGCCTCAAAGGGAGTTAGGGAGTTAATGTTTATCTTTTATATGTAAAAGCAGTATTGATTTCAATGTCAATCTTTATACATGAATAAAAAAGCTTTATTTTATGAAAAGATCAACTGACACGTGAAGAAATATACACAGAAGTTATATGAAATATCTTTATGTTAGTTTGGTCCACTGCTTAATGAGGGTCGGAGGGGTTTGTGCTTAATATGTTCAACAGCTCCATAGTAATTAAACAAGGTTTCAAGTTGTATATTTTATTCATAGGCAGTACTGAAGCATTATTCAAACCATATAGATAATGAAATCTGATAAATTTATTCCCTGGGGATAGGGGAGAAAGAATACTTCCCACGTATTCCCTGCGTGTCGTAGAAGGCGACTAAAAGGGAAGGGAGCGGGGGGCTGGAAATCCTCCCCTCTCGTTTTTTTTTTTTTTTTTTTTTTTTAATTTTCCAAAAGAAGGAACAGAGAAGAGGGCCAGGTGAGGATATTCCCTCAAAGGCCCAGTCCTCTGTTCTTAACGCTACCTCGCTATCGCGGGACATGGCGAATAGTATGAAAAAAAAAAAAAAAAAAAAATTTATTTTTATAGTTTGACTGTCTATATGTTTAGAAATAAGAAATATAACCCTTCAAACCATGTTTAATTACTGATGGAGAGGTATAAAAACGCAATAGCGAGAACTGCACTTTGTGTTGATGAAATGTAATGATGTCAGCTGATGATCACGAATCTTTCATTACAGTGCTCCTTGTAGATTCATTGTTTATATTTCTGGCACTGGCTTACGTTCTGTTAGTACTATAGGTAAAAACATTATTTTGTTGTTTTGTTCTTTGAAGCTATTTTTGAGGGCTTTATGTTGCTTGCCTTTGGGAAGTTTTCAACAAAGCATCATGAGATAATGGCATTGGAGGCTGTACCTCTTGTGATTCACTACCATGACCACTTAAATTTCATTCAAATGTTTGTTAATTTCATTTTCATTACTCTGTTTATGTTATTATTCTTTTATTATTAGTAATTTGACAGGCATTTACTTTTTTATCACTTTTGAACAAGCTTAAAGTAAACATTACTTTTTAAAGTTATGTGCAACCACTAAAATGTGAGTTCTGGCTCAGTTTGTAGATGGTAAATCGTGTATATGTGACTTCATCTCATGAATATTGTATAAATGAGGGAGTCCAGTGTAAAAGAGTGTAGGGTAGAGGAAGTTAAAGAGGAAAAAAATATGAATTGCTGGGGTAACCTTCTTCAAGGTTCTTAGAGAAATTAGCTTTTTCTCACGGCCTTCCTTATTGGACTATAGTATTGGATAAATAATTATTTGGTGGGAGAGCCCAGTAAAGGTGAAATACAATGAGATGGACATACTTGATTAAAAAGGATAGTAGGAAATCAGTGGATAACTCGTGTATCTATCTATCTATCTATCTATATCTCTGACGCCTGTTCCAATTGGAACTGCCTCAAAGGGGTGGCCAAGGCAACAGTCTCCATAATTAAAGAACTCCAGTGCTGCTTCTTAGCCTTTAGTGCCTCTCCCTTGACAAGCCACTGGCAGAGGGCAAGTCTAACACAGTGATTGCAGAGGCTCCTACCAAATGCTCCTTATGACTACTTCTGTTAAATGCTCCTAAATAATAAGCCTGCCTAAATGGGTCTTATAATTAAATTCTTAGGAAAAAGATAAACAAGGCTGACATGAAAATAACAGTTAGTTTAATGTGGAATAATTATTTCCATTGCAAAAATGAGCAGTGTATTTGAAAATTGTGGGATTAAAATTTGTGTAGAGGAACAAAGAAAATGCTTTTGATTGTTTTAAGATGGCACTTTAGGTGATTATAAACAGTGGGAGATGTGAGGTATGTAAATTCTGCATATAATTTCAAGGACTATTGGAGATAATACAGATGTAGGAACAATACATACGAGTTTGGTGAGGATAAGAATAAATTCAAGAAACATTTAGAAGACAAGTTTTGACAAATGTAGTATGTAATAAGAACAGGAGGTTACTGGAATGAGAAATTAAATGACAAAGTCTACTGAGTAGTTGTTATGGTAGAACTGGACTACTTAACCTTTGGGCAGTATGCTGATACTGTATATCATTCACAGAATTAAAGCACAATATGCTCAAATAATTGTGTGATATTTGTACCTGTGCACTTCTGTCTTTTTGTATATTATGTATGTTAAGAAAGGTGGAGAATTTATAATTAACTCCAAATGATGACAAAGAAATTATAATAATTTTCCCAGCTTGTAATCCTACTCTGTATTACCCAGTAGTATGTTGTATTTATTCAGTCTTAGTTGCATCAGTAGGAGCCACTCATTAATCATATTTCTTCTCTTTCAGGATGAGTTAGCTGTACCAGTGTGAGGGAGACTGAATTTTTACCTGATTTTCCTTCAACGAGAGTCTTACTGTAAGTGAGGCATTAAGAACACATTGGAAGGCAGCCCCTTGAAATACACAACTCTACAAAGATTATTATTATTAGCTGAAGCTCACCATCATGAGACTACATTTTGTAATTACGTGCTGCACTCTACAAAAATGAAAAAACATATGAAGATTTATTTGTTTTTGAGGTCTACTGAATGTGCATGCTGTTGAAAATCCAAGTGCTAATAAAAGGGTTGATATAAAGTGTAGCAACTGCATATGAACACAGTATAAAGTAAAGATACTTTAGTGTATGAACCTGAAAATCAGGTGTATTATTGTGTAATCCAGAAACAATGTTGCCCATTACTATTGATGTTGAGGACACTAAACCACTTACCTCAGTCAGCAGGACTAAAATCAAGGATTTGATAGGTAATGTGGTAAGATTAATCCTTGCGGATTCGGACTCTCGTAATCTCTTCTTCTTTCTTGTATTAAACTTGACTTTTGGTTTTGTAGAACTTGGCTATGGAATCTTGACTAACAGCCTAGGTCTCATATCTGATGCCTTCCATATGTTCTTTGACTGTTCAGGGTTGGTAGTGGGATTGGCAGCCAAGGTTATCACTAAGTGGCGGGCCAATGATAAATTCACGTATGGGTATGTTAGGGCAGAGATCCTTGGTGGGTTTATAAATGGACTCTTATTACTGTTTGTATCATTTTTCATTTTTGCAGAATCTGTAGAACGATTGATTGAACCACCTGAAGTGAAACATGAGAGATTATTTATTGTATCTGTTTTAGGATTCTTTGTCAATGTTATAGGCATATTTGCATTCCAACATGGAGGGGCACATGGCCACAGTCATGGCGTGGGATCTCATGGACATTCGCACAATGATCATGGGCACTCGCACAGTAGCCATGGACATGGACATGCTCATAATGGACATGCACATCATGGTCACTCACATGGTGGTGGGAGCGGCTCACAGATCATGCAGGGTGTATACCTCCATATCTTAGCTGATACCCTAGGATCAGTTGGTGTTATAGTGTCATCTGTCTTGATGTATCTTTTTGGGTGGATGATTGCTGACCCAATCTGCTCCTTATTCATTGCTGTCCTCATTCTTGTAAGTGTATTGAGTCTTTTGAGAAATTCTGTAGAAATTCTAATGCAACGGCAACCCAGAGAGTTGGATGGTGTACTGTCTGGGTGTTTCTATAAAATAAGTGCACTAACAGGAGTGTTTAGTGTTCAGGAGCCTCACTTTTGGACACTCTGCACTGGACAATACATTGGGAATATTAAGTTAGAAGTTTCAGCTGCTGCTGACCCACGATATGTTGTCCAACAGACCCGTGCAATTTTCAGTGCTGTTGGTGTGACTCAGTTATATGTCCAATTAGATTATTCCACGATGTAGCATTTTTTACCTTTTGTTGCGGATGTAAAAATAATGTTGGCTGAAACAGTTGTTTCATAACTTACTTGTGATAGGCCAAATGTTATAGTTCTGAAAAGTTTTAATGAGAGGTATCAGGAATGAGTTATTTATGGAAAAATCAAATGTTTAGGCTATTGATTTAAAAACTCCTTTTACTTACATGCTCTAAAATTATTTTCATTTTTACAAAGTGTGTGTATGATTAGTAAATGTAATGCCCTTTGATGCATATATCTTACAAATTTATTTATTTTTTTTGGGAGGGGAGGATCATCCTGCCTTATGAGCCAAGCAATGTGAATCTTCCATTGAACGCAGGGAAGTTTTAGGATGAATCTCCACCATGTTTGTATTAACGTGTTTATTGCTTTTCTGGCTCATGGATCTGCACTAGTACCCAGTGTTGTCATGAGCAAGTTCTTCCTGGGGTCTAAACTTTCGTGGCTTTACATAGTTGATTTCCCTATTTAGGGGAATTATGTAATTCAGTTTTTATGACGATCCAAGATATGATTGTCATGTGAACCCAGCCCTTAAAAATGTGCTGGCCCTCACTTAGTTTGTATATATTCTTACATTTTCTTTTTGTGCACTTCAAGAGAAATTCTGAAAAAAGTATCGAAAGCTATTATGTACAGCATTCCAAAGTTTATTTTGTTCTTTATTTTCAAGCATTTATGACTTCTTAGTGCTAAAAGTGGATAATTTTACCTCATAACAGTGAGAATCTCCATCCAATTTTGTGCTGTAATTATTTAGGGGGTGATGTGCTGCACGTTCCCTTTTAGCCAATCTGGAGCACTTTCATTATCTTGGTATTTATGCATTTTAGATCTACCCCTAGCTCTCTGATCATTTTTGGTATTTTTCAAAAAACAAATTTCTTTTTTCCTTGATCTCAGTGAAATATTAAAAGAAAACATAAATGCAATTCATTACACCAAATTAAAACAAAATGTAATAAGGAATTAATTTATATGAATGTAAATATACGTATAAGGTTTTTGGAAAAAATTTAATAATTGCATTCCTTTAATAGCCTTCTTATATTTACTTTTATTTCTATTGAAATATATAACAAAGAAAGCTCAAATGCTTTTCTTTTAATAACACCATCATAGAATCCAAAAGCTTAATGAAAAAATTTGATACTGAAATTGTTAGATTATCTTGGAAAATACCAATGATATATGAAAATAGTTAAGTAATAGATTGTATTTGTACTTATTACTATTTTACTAAAAAAATCTTGTTAATCGCATCAGCAAAAGAGGAAGAGTTGATTGACTATGTATTCAGCATAATTTTTTATAGTAGATTTTATAGAAAAGTTCCAAGCATAGCAGAATGTCTTCCCCGTAGAAATATTTTTTCCTAGCAAATTTATCCGTAGCTTTTTTACCCCTTAAAGAAAAAAATCCGTGACACAGGTTCTGTATTTTTGTCAAAGAAATATAGCTAAGAAAATTCTTTTATGTCAGACTGTCCATGCTACCAGTTGCAACATCATGTTGCACAAGTGACTGTTCTATGATTCTTTGACAAGTCATTTATAAGATGTGCAACTGAAACAAATGACAAGAGCTTCTTGAAGATAAGCATGTCAGAAATCCAAGAAAATCAGGATGGCACATTTCAAAGATTATCAAATCGTGAAGCATAAAAGATTCTAGGGCTTGGCAATTTTTTTACTTTCCAAGCTGCCCAATAATTCTCAAGCTTGAGCCACAAAGGTTTAAGAGATATACATTCCAGTTCCATTTGTGGTGAATTCATATTTGCCTAACATTTGTTCAGTAATCTGTCTGTATCCAGTATGTGATCTCCCACTGTCCAGCAGGGTAACTCATGCAGGCTCTTCAAGGCACTGAAATGATTCACCTCTTTGTTGTGTGCTACTCTCATATTTCAGGTGACTCTTCCTTTACTTCTTTATTAGCCTGAGTGGAATCAAAAGACTTTTGCTTTATTAAATTCTCTGGATATCACCTTTCTTCATTCACCCCTTCTGTCTGCTGTGATAGTGCTTCACTTCTTTTTTTGTGCATTTATTATTTTGGCCACTGCTCTTGAGAGCTGTTTATGTGTTACTGCCACTTGGGCCAGGACCCATGAATTATGTCTGGCTGCTGCCTACCATAGCTCATGTGATCAGTCATGCAAGAACTGATGTTTGATGCCCCCTTCCTTGAAAATTGAAGATACGGAATTTTCTTATCTTCCTCACTTCCTATATCTACCCTACCTTTAAGAGTTATGAATACAAGCACTACTTTCTCAATTATTTTCCTTACCTTCTTTTGCTTTCACTTAAGATGGATATGACTGGAGCATCTTTTGCCTGTGCCATGTAGAAAAAAAAAGGCCAGTTAGATTTGTGTATATGACATAATTAAAAGATTGAAAGATAGCTTGTTTAGTAAGAACCCTTACGCAACCAACAAATGGAATAGTAAACATGTGGAATTACTGTCTGCTAATCAAGATTATGAATTTTGCTGCCAATAGCTCATGAACCTCACCTGTAACTACCTTTGTTCCTGGCTTTGGAACTTCTCAAGCTTCATTTACATATGAAATTTTTTCACTGTGCTCAAATTATTCCTGCTGTTTCTAGTTGCATTTATGCATTTGGAGAGCTTGGTAATATAGTGGGATAAAAGTTTTACCACAGGACATGTCTAGACATGGCATGAAATTTGGCTTTAAGAGTGAGTTCATTAAAGTGGTTAGCATATATTGAGATAGAAAAAGCTGTTTGTGTGCAGTATCTGAGATTGCTTTGATTTAATGCAAGGGCAACTAAAGATCTGCCATTTGATGATGTGGAATCAATCCAAGAGGATTAGTAGCATGTAAGGCAAAGAAAAACTCAAGAGTTAGTGACAGCAATTTCACAGTACAGTGTAGCATTCCTCGTGACGTCAAGAAAAAGGTTCTAGATATTGGCTGGTAAAGTACAGCAACAGCCTTTTTCTCGAGTAAGATGTATCTTTGACTAATGATGTGATTAACGGTCTCACATTCATAGTGCTGAGTATTTCTCAGATTTTGCTAATCATCAGTTTTATGCAAACTAAAACATTATCTGCAATTCCATGGGTGTGTTTTATGCGTAATCATCTTGGAACAAAAAAAGAAATCCAGATTTCCTCCTGTTACAGTTACACACCAAATGGGAATTCACCTCTGCATTTTTTGTTAAGAGATATATTTCATATATCTCTTGTGCCTGTTACAAGTGGAACTCCCTCAAAGGGGTAGCCACAGCAACGGAGTCTCCATAACTAAAGAACTCAAGTGCTGCTTCTTAGCCTTTAGTGCCTAACCCTTTACAGGCCACTGGCAGACAGCAACTCTAGTGCAGTGTTTTCAGAGGCTCCTACCTATTATCTAGTTTGTCTACCTAATTTTTTTTTTTTTTAATACTTTGTCGCTGTCTCCCGCGTTTGCGAGGTAGCGCAAGGAAACAGACGAAAGAAATGGCCCAACCCCCCCCCCCATACACATGTACATACACACGTCCACACACGCAAATATACATACCTACACAGCTTTCCATGGTTTACCCCAGACGCTTCACATGCCTTGATTCAATCCACTGACAACACGTCAACCCCTGTATACCACATCGCTCCAATTCACTCTATTCCTTGCCCTCCTTTCACCCTCCTGCATGTTCAGGCCCCGATCACACAAAATCTTTTTCACTCCATCTTTCCACCTCCAATTTGGTCTCCCTCTTCTCCTCGTTCCCTCCACCTCCGACACATATATCCTCTTAGTCAATCTTTCCTCACTCATTCTCTCCATGTGCCCAAACCATTTCAAAACACCCTCTTCTGCTCTCTCAACCACGCTCTTTTTATTTCCACACATCTCTCTTACCCTTACGTTACTTACTCGATCAAACCACCTCACACCACACACTGTCCTCAAACATCTCATTTCCAGCATATCCATCCTCCTGCGCACAACTCTATCCATAGTCCACGCATCGCAACCATACAACATTGTTGGAACCACTATTCCTTCAAACATACCCATTTTTGCTCTCCGAGATAATGTTCTCGACTTCCACACATTCTTCAAGGCTCCCAGAATTTTCGCCCCCTCCCCCACCCTATGATCCACTTCCGCTTCCATGGTTCCATCCGCTGCCAGATCCACTCCCAGATATCTAAAACACTTCACTTCCTCCAGTTTTTCTCCATTCAAACTCACCTCCCAATTGACTTGACCCTCAACCCTACTGTACCTAATAACCTTGCTCTTATTCACATTTACTCTTAACTTTCTTCTTTCACACACTTTACCAAACTCAGTCACCAGCTTCTGTAGTTTCTCACATGAATCAGCCACCAGCGCTGTATCATCAGCGAACAACAACTGACTCACTTCCCAAGCTCTCTCATCCCCAACAGACTTCATACTTGCCCCTCTTTCCAAAACTCTTGCATTCACCTCCCTAACAACCCCATCCATAAACAAATTAAACAACCATGGAGACATCACACACCCCTGCTGCAAACCCACATTCACTGAGAACCAATCACTTTCCTCTCTTCCTACACGTACACATGCCTTACATCCTCGATAAAAACTTTTCACTGCCTCTAACAACTTGCCTCCCACACCATATATTCTTAATACCTTCCACAGAGCATCTCTATCAACTCTATCATATGCCTTCTCCAGATCCATAAATGCTACATACAAATCCATTTGCTTTTCTAAGTATTTCTCACATACATTCTTCAAAGCAAACACCTGATCCACATATCCTCTACCACTTCTGAAACCACACTGCTCTTCCCCAATATATATATATATATATATATATATATATATATATATATATATATATATATATATTTTTTTTTGTCGCTGTCTCCCGCGTATATATATATGTGTGTGTGTGTGTGTGTACGAGAGTTGATGAGTTTTCATGTTTTCTGGTGCTACCTTGCTCAAGTGGAAAATGGCAATCAAGCATAAAAAAATATATGTGTATGTTACCGGACTCTACCTGTTTGATATTACAATTAGAGTGAAAAGTCTCATTTTGAGTACAGTTTCATCAAAGATCTCCTCTCTCCAAAGGAGACTTCACTTCCTTGCTGGTGGAAATAGTACAGCCTTGGGCTGCAGGAGCCTTAAGAAAGGTTTGGGTAACACCAGGACTCTAATTCTGACTTGCGGATGTTTGCTTTAGTTTCCAGGAAACTACATTAACTTGTTTCACAGGATATAGACTTTCATACATGTTATACGGTATGGGAGCTGAATACTGAGCTCCGATTAGTTAGTTTGGATTTGATGGGCAGTTTTTTCCTATATATACAGAACTGCTTCTCTTGCCTTAGTGAGGTAGCATCAGGAACAGATGAACAATGGCCTAATTTACACCTCTCTTTTGCCATCACATACAGTGTATCAAAACCAAAGCACAGCTATGCCCCACAGACTCTTTCTGATTCAGCCCATTGATAGCATGTCAACCTTCCATAAACTACATGTCTAGTTCATTCTTTCTAATGCATGCCTCTCACCCTTCTGAATATTCATTCAGACCCTGATATCCCAAAGCCTTTTTCACTCCAACTCCTTTTTTGGTCTCCCTTTCTCCTTCCACTTCTGACATATTAATCTTCTTGGTAAGTCTTTCTTCCCTCATCCTTTCCATGTCTGAATCATTTCAGCACACATTGGTCAGCTCTCTCAATCAGAGTGCAATTACTCCTACACTTCTCTTTTATACTATCATTCATTACATGATCAACCTGCCTCCTACCTCACACTGTCTTTAGGCATTTCAATTCCAGTATGTCCATGCCCTTCTGTTATTTACTTTTAGGGAATAAGACCTACATCCATACAAATCTGTCAGGACTACTATGCCTTCCAACACCCGTCTTTGCTGTAATTGATAATATTGATGTCTCCACATGTTTCTTCCTCTTATCCTTTCAACATTCAGTAGTGTCCCATAGGGTTTGGTTATATTGCCTACTCTCTTCTTTCGACCTTTAACCTGGTGATTCCACTCTTAAAGACTTCAACATGGTTTCCCTCCCCTCCTCACTCTAATCCTCAATCTTTTTTCATGCTAACTAGCTTTTCTCTCAATATGTACCTGGGCAGTGTCTTGAAGTGGGGAAGCAGTAACTAGGTTAAGTTCAGTTGTGCAAAAATGCAATTTCTACCTATATATCTTTCTATATGCTACTTGTTTTGCTATTATTTTTCAAAACATGTTTACTCCACCCTACAGTAACATAAATTTATTAGGCTAATCTATATCTTTCACTCTACCCTAGAAACAGCATATAATCATAAAATCTTTTTCCTTCGGTGATGTAGTTTTTTCTTGTGAGTAAGAAGATATTTCATATTTACAGGAGCTTTATTTACCAGAGTATGGAATATTGCACTTTTATCTAAGGTGGGTCATCCTCCACTCCCCTTAGTTAAATTGGAATCAAGAGCCTCCATTAGTTTTTCAGCTATCAATTCTTTAACCAACCCTTTCTGTCTACCCATTACTTTTCTGTTCCTATTCTAATTTTTATTTTGGTTACAACTTTCTTGAGCTGTAAGTGCATCCCTGCCACTAGGGCCCATCCCCATGACAAGTATCTAGCTGCTTCACCACACAGTTCTTATGTGGAGACTGACCAAACATGGACTGACTTTTAATAGTGAAGCTGTGGAATTCTCTTCTTTTTTCCTATAATCTTTCTACATTTTAAGAGTCACGTCTACAGTCCAGTGATAAGCTAATTAATTTCTTCATTATTTTTCTTGTAAAGTGTTTTCTATTGAGTTGGGCATGCTTCTGCCCATGCCATGTTCATTACTTTTTATAAAGAAAAAAGTAAGAGTATAATAAAGTACAAGAGGTATGAGTTTTGAGTTTGTTTCATAATTTTGTAACAGTGATTCCATATTTATAATTAATTTACTGAATTTTGCAGTATTAAAAAATATCTCAAGATAACCACAGGTTGGTTTGGTAACAGTATATTTTACTTTATGTATGACAAGCCAAAACTGAGTATTTAGATATGATGACATGAATGATATGCCTTGTCACTAGATGATTTGTGATATGTAATTTAATTGGAAGTTAATGATAATAAAAAAAGGACATTTTCAGGGGTACTGAAAGTGCACAAAGCTAGTAGGCTATCCTGTGACATGCTGATAATGTTGGTAATTCATGTACAGAACCAAGAAATGAATATACTGATCTTTGGTATTTAAAGATGTCTATTTTTGTATTAGGTAAGACAGTTTATATTGACACAAGTATTTATCTGCAAATAGGATGGTATATGTATTCCTATTATACATACTGTTGTAATTACTTGCTCCTGCTAAGATTCTCTGTAACTCGAGTTTTCCCAGATTTTCAGATAAGAGCTATATCCAAGTGGCAGTCCTCTGTTTCATCATTGTACACATGCACTAAAAATTTAACCTGGTGCGAAATGTGCAGTGATACTTAGTGCACAAGTGCCAAGAAGTACTGAACCATTGTTTATTTGCTCGAACAGGGTTAACTCATATTGGATGAGGCACTGATTAGGGCTAAGTCATTTATATCTAAGCATACCCCACTACAGGCAGGCAAGAATTCACGACTACAGTGTTGGTAGAGCAGGGTATGTTTTTTACCATCATGGTAAATGTAACCAAAATTTTAGATTTTTATACTTGCCTGTAAATATATATATATATATATATATATATATATATATATATATATATATATATATATATATATATGTACAATCTATGAAGATATTAATAAAACTACCTATTAAACATCACTGACTAGGTGTATGACCTTATCATTCTGATATACCACAGTGGATTACAAACCAGTTGTAAAAAAAATCACCCACATGGATTTATTGTACTTATTATGAAACTGTATTTCTTCTTTCTGTATTTTTCAAATGATTTTTTTAATGAGGAAGTCTAACCTCAGTTCGTTGTGGTTTTCTTGTAATTCAGATATGTATATTTTTTAAAATTTCATATAATATGTTTTCACACTTGTTTACCATTTCCTGCCTTGGCAAGGTAGCACCAGAAACACACAAACAATGGTCTAAACCCATTCTCTTGCTGTTATGTGTAATGCACCAAATCCAGAACCCATCATCCACTGCCAAGCCCCACACACCATTACATGGTTTTCACTGGTTGCCTTATATGCCCAAGTGCAATTGACTGACAGCACATTGCCACCATATACCACATCATTCTGATTCATTGTATCCCATACACAACTCTCATCATCCTGAATATTTAGGCCACAATATTTTAGGGCCATTCTCTAATGTTACTTCTTGGTCTCACATACTGCTTTGGATCAGTGTTCTATTAGTGAAGCTACAATCGTAAAGGATGAAGAACATTACCTATGAGTTCATTCACCCAACAGTCTGCAGGCACAATAATAGAGAAGAAAAGAGGAGAATTAGGGTTAGGCAAGAAATTCTCTAGAGATAGAACCTATTCAAGGAAAAATATCAAATGATAAATAGTAGAAAAATGTGAATAAACTTATAGGGTATACTTACCAAGTTTGGTTAAAGAAATACAAGCAAAGGAAATACTGAAAAGAAAGATAACAGAGCATGGATAGCTGAGGAAAATGAGAACTATTAATTAGAAGTTGAAAATTCTGGGACAAAAGAAACAGCAGTACACTAAAATATAAATTTGGTGATCTATGGTTTGGAAATACCTATAGGGGGAAAAATGTCATAGATAAGCTAAAAGATTTATGGTTCAAAAATTGCTGGTATCCCTAAACTCTGAATGTCATCAGACAGCAACAAATATCATGGAAATTCATACGGATTGCAGAAAATATGTTGCAATATACCTGTTAATACTGTAGAAGACTCCGTCAGCTAATGAAATCTATGTTTATATCAACAGCTTATAGATGTATATTTTTGAATTTGTATTGAGATCTCCAATCTGATGATGCGATGCCAACACCATACTTTCTTGTCTCTGGAAAATCATCATGCAATATAGTCCTCATCTCACCCAGAGAGAAATAAATTTCTGATAACAGCTTGTTCTTTCCTGCTACTAATGTTCCTACCTACTACTTCTATCTATTGCCTCTACCATTTTGCCAAAATACTGTATAGCACTTACCAAAGAAAAATCTACACAGTTAAAAAGAATGAGTTGTGTGAGCTAAATGTGTGACAAGGAGAGATTGTTTGTTTGTAGACAGAATAACAGCAGTCCCCATGTGGGTGAGGCAGAAAGAAATGTCAGCTACCTGGGTCAAAGTAGAGCAACATGACAACCAGGAAGGGAGTAACAGTAATATATCTCCTGGGCCAGTGGCTGCCTACCAATTTCTACCTACTACTGTCACCTGTTCTTAACACTACCATCCTCATACAGGAAGTGGCAAACATACATGAAAATATATATATATATATATATATATATATATATATATATATATATATATATTTTTTTTTTTTTAATACTTTGTCGCTGTCTCCCGCGTTTGCGAGGTAGCGCAAGGAAACAGACGAAAGAAATGGCCCAACCCCCCCCCCATACACATGTACATACACACGTCCACACACGCAAATATACATACCTACACAGCTTTCCATGGTTTACCCCAGACGCTTCACATGCCTTGATTCAATCCACTGACAACACGTCAACCCCTGTATACCACATCGCTCCAATTCACTCTATTCCTTGCCCTCCTTTCACCCTCCTGCATGTTCAGGCCCCGATCACACAAAATCTTTTTCACTCCATCTTTCCACCTCCAATTTGGTCTCCCTCTTCTCCTCGTTCCCTCCACCTCCGACACATATATCCTCTTAGTCAATCTTTCCTCACTCATTCTCTCCATGTGCCCAAACCATTTCAAAACACCCTCTTCTGCTCTCTCAACCACGCTCTTTTTATTTCCACACATCTCTCTTACCCTTACGTTACTTACTCGATCAAACCACCTCACACCACACACTGTCCTCAAACATCTCATTTCCAGCATATCCATCCTCCTGCGCACAACTCTATCCATAGTCCACGCATCGCAACCATACAACATTGTTGGAACCACTATTCCTTCAAACATACCCATTTTTGCTCTCCGAGATAATGTTCTCGACTTCCACACATTCTTCAAGGCTCCCAGAATTTTCGCCCCCTCCCCCACCCTATGATCCACTTCCGCTTCCATGGTTCCATCCGCTGCCAGATCCACTCCCAGATATCTAAAACACTTCACTTCCTCCAGTTTTTCTCCATTCAAACTCACCTCCCAATTGACTTGACCCTCAACCCTACTGTACCTAATAACCTTGCTCTTATTCACATTTACTCTTAACTTTCTTCTTTCACACACTTTACCAAACTCAGTCACCAGCTTCTGTAGTTTCTCACATGAATCAGCCACCAGCGCTGTATCATCAGCGAACAACAACTGACTCACTTCCCAAGCTCTCTCATCCCCAACAGACTTCATACTTGCCCCTCTTTCCAAAACTCTTGCATTCACCTCCCTAACAACCCCATCCATAAACAAATTAAACAACCATGGAGACATCACACACCCCTGCTGCAAACCCACATTCACTGAGAACCAATCACTTTCCTCTCTTCCTACACGTACACATGCCTTACATCCTCGATAAAAACTTTTCACTGCCTCTAACAACTTGCCTCCCACACCATATATTCTTAATACCTTCCACAGAGCATCTCTATCAACTCTATCATATGCCTTCTCCAGATCCATAAATGCTACATACAAATCCATTTGCTTTTCTAAGTATTTCTCACATACATTCTTCAAAGCAAACACCTGATCCACATATCCTCTACCACTTCTGAAACCACACTGCTCTTCCCCAATATATATATATATATATATATATATATATATATATATATATATATATATATATTTTTTTTTGTCGCTGTCTCCCGCGTATATATATATGTGTGTGTGTGTGTGTGTACGAGAGTTGATGAGTTTTCATGTTTTCTGGTGCTACCTTGCTCAAGTGGAAAATGGCAATCAAGCATAAAAAAATATATGTGTATGTTACCGGACTCTACCTGTTTGATATTACAATTAGAGTGAAAAGTCTCATTTTGAGTACAGTTTCATCAAAGATCTCCTCTCTCCAAAGGAGACTTCACTTCCTTGCTGGTGGAAATAGTACAGCCTTGGGCTGCAGGAGCCTTAAGAAAGGTTTGGGTAACACCAGGACTCTAATTCTGACTTGCGGATGTTTGCTTTAGTTTCCAGGAAACTACATTAACTTGTTTCACAGGATATAGACTTTCATACATGTTATACGGTATGGGAGCTGAATACTGAGCTCCGATTAGTTAGTTTGGATTTGATGGGCAGTTTTTTCCTATATATACAGAACTGCTTCTCTTGCCTTAGTGAGGTAGCATCAGGAACAGATGAACAATGGCCTAATTTACACCTCTCTTTTGCCATCACATACAGTGTATCAAAACCAAAGCACAGCTATGCCCCACAGACTCTTTCTGATTCAGCCCATTGATAGCATGTCAACCTTCCATAAACTACATGTCTAGTTCATTCTTTCTAATGCATGCCTCTCACCCTTCTGAATATTCATTCAGACCCTGATATCCCAAAGCCTTTTTCACTCCAACTCCTTTTTTGGTCTCCCTTTCTCCTTCCACTTCTGACATATTAATCTTCTTGGTAAGTCTTTCTTCCCTCATCCTTTCCATGTCTGAATCATTTCAGCACACATTGGTCAGCTCTCTCAATCAGAGTGCAATTACTCCTACACTTCTCTTTTATACTATCATTCATTACATGATCAACCTGCCTCCTACCTCACACTGTCTTTAGGCATTTCAATTCCAGTATGTCCATGCCCTTCTGTTATTTACTTTTAGGGAATAAGACCTACATCCATACAAATCTGTCAGGACTACTATGCCTTCCAACACCCGTCTTTGCTGTAATTGATAATATTGATGTCTCCACATGTTTCTTCCTCTTATCCTTTCAACATTCAGTAGTGTCCCATAGGGTTTGGTTATATTGCCTACTCTCTTCTTTCGACCTTTAACCTGGTGATTCCACTCTTAAAGACTTCAACATGGTTTCCCTCCCCTCCTCACTCTAATCCTCAATCTTTTTTCATGCTAACTAGCTTTTCTCTCAATATGTACCTGGGCAGTGTCTTGAAGTGGGGAAGCAGTAACTAGGTTAAGTTCAGTTGTGCAAAAATGCAATTTCTACCTATATATCTTTCTATATGCTACTTGTTTTGCTATTATTTTTCAAAACATGTTTACTCCACCCTACAGTAACATAAATTTATTAGGCTAATCTATATCTTTCACTCTACCCTAGAAACAGCATATAATCATAAAATCTTTTTCCTTCGGTGATGTAGTTTTTTCTTGTGAGTAAGAAGATATTTCATATTTACAGGAGCTTTATTTACCAGAGTATGGAATATTGCACTTTTATCTAAGGTGGGTCATCCTCCACTCCCCTTAGTTAAATTGGAATCAAGAGCCTCCATTAGTTTTTCAGCTATCAATTCTTTAACCAACCCTTTCTGTCTACCCATTACTTTTCTGTTCCTATTCTAATTTTTATTTTGGTTACAACTTTCTTGAGCTGTAAGTGCATCCCTGCCACTAGGGCCCATCCCCATGACAAGTATCTAGCTGCTTCACCACACAGTTCTTATGTGGAGACTGACCAAACATGGACTGACTTTTAATAGTGAAGCTGTGGAATTCTCTTCTTTTTTCCTATAATCTTTCTACATTTTAAGAGTCACGTCTACAGTCCAGTGATAAGCTAATTAATTTCTTCATTATTTTTCTTGTAAAGTGTTTTCTATTGAGTTGGGCATGCTTCTGCCCATGCCATGTTCATTACTTTTTATAAAGAAAAAAGTAAGAGTATAATAAAGTACAAGAGGTATGAGTTTTGAGTTTGTTTCATAATTTTGTAACAGTGATTCCATATTTATAATTAATTTACTGAATTTTGCAGTATTAAAAAATATCTCAAGATAACCACAGGTTGGTTTGGTAACAGTATATTTTACTTTATGTATGACAAGCCAAAACTGAGTATTTAGATATGATGACATGAATGATATGCCTTGTCACTAGATGATTTGTGATATGTAATTTAATTGGAAGTTAATGATAATAAAAAAAGGACATTTTCAGGGGTACTGAAAGTGCACAAAGCTAGTAGGCTATCCTGTGACATGCTGATAATGTTGGTAATTCATGTACAGAACCAAGAAATGAATATACTGATCTTTGGTATTTAAAGATGTCTATTTTTGTATTAGGTAAGACAGTTTATATTGACACAAGTATTTATCTGCAAATAGGATGGTATATGTATTCCTATTATACATACTGTTGTAATTACTTGCTCCTGCTAAGATTCTCTGTAACTCGAGTTTTCCCAGATTTTCAGATAAGAGCTATATCCAAGTGGCAGTCCTCTGTTTCATCATTGTACACATGCACTAAAAATTTAACCTGGTGCGAAATGTGCAGTGATACTTAGTGCACAAGTGCCAAGAAGTACTGAACCATTGTTTATTTGCTCGAACAGGGTTAACTCATATTGGATGAGGCACTGATTAGGGCTAAGTCATTTATATCTAAGCATACCCCACTACAGGCAGGCAAGAATTCACGACTACAGTGTTGGTAGAGCAGGGTATGTTTTTTACCATCATGGTAAATGTAACCAAAATTTTAGATTTTTATACTTGCCTGTAAATATATATATATATATATATATATATATATATATATATATATATATATATATATATATATATATATGTACAATCTATGAAGATATTAATAAAACTACCTATTAAACATCACTGACTAGGTGTATGACCTTATCATTCTGATATACCACAGTGGATTACAAACCAGTTGTAAAAAAAATCACCCACATGGATTTATTGTACTTATTATGAAACTGTATTTCTTCTTTCTGTATTTTTCAAATGATTTTTTTAATGAGGAAGTCTAACCTCAGTTCGTTGTGGTTTTCTTGTAATTCAGATATGTATATTTTTTAAAATTTCATATAATATGTTTTCACACTTGTTTACCATTTC
Organism: Panulirus ornatus; assembly: GCF_036320965.1. Taxonomy (NCBI): domain Eukaryota; kingdom Metazoa; phylum Arthropoda; class Malacostraca; order Decapoda; family Palinuridae; genus Panulirus; species Panulirus ornatus. Next base: position 25,813,269 of record NC_092260.1, on the reverse strand, counting down.
CTGCCTTGGCAAGGTAGCACCAGAAACACACAAACAATGGTCTAAACCCATTCTCTTGCTGTTATGTGTAATGCACCAAATCCAGAACCCATCATCCACTGCCAAGCCCCACACACCATTACATGGTTTTCACTGGTTGCCTTATATGCCCAAGTGCAATTGACTGACAGCACATTGCCACCATATACCACATCATTCTGATTCATTGTATCCCATACACAACTCTCATCATCCTGAATATTTAGGCCACAATATTTTAGGGCCATTCTCTAATGTTACTTCTTGGTCTCACATACTGCTTTGGATCAGTGTTCTATTAGTGAAGCTACAATCGTAAAGGATGAAGAACATTACCTATGAGTTCATTCACCCAACAGTCTGCAGGCACAATAATAGAGAAGAAAAGAGGAGAATTAGGGTTAGGCAAGAAATTCTCTAGAGATAGAACCTATTCAAGGAAAAATATCAAATGATAAATAGTAGAAAAATGTGAATAAACTTATAGGGTATACTTACCAAGTTTGGTTAAAGAAATACAAGCAAAGGAAATACTGAAAAGAAAGATAACAGAGCATGGATAGCTGAGGAAAATGAGAACTATTAATTAGAAGTTGAAAATTCTGGGACAAAAGAAACAGCAGTACACTAAAATATAAATTTGGTGATCTATGGTTTGGAAATACCTATAGGGGGAAAAATGTCATAGATAAGCTAAAAGATTTATGGTTCAAAAATTGCTGGTATCCCTAAACTCTGAATGTCATCAGACAGCAACAAATATCATGGAAATTCATACGGATTGCAGAAAATATGTTGCAATATACCTGTTAATACTGTAGAAGACTCCGTCAGCTAATGAAATCTATGTTTATATCAACAGCTTATAGATGTATATTTTTGAATTTGTATTGAGATCTCCAATCTGATGATGCGATGCCAACACCATACTTTCTTGTCTCTGGAAAATCATCATGCAATATAGTCCTCATCTCACCCAGAGAGAAATAAATTTCTGATAACAGCTTGTTCTTTCCTGCTACTAATGTTCCTACCTACTACTTCTATCTATTGCCTCTACCATTTTGCCAAAATACTGTATAGCACTTACCAAAGAAAAATCTACACAGTTAAAAAGAATGAGTTGTGTGAGCTAAATGTGTGACAAGGAGAGATTGTTTGTTTGTAGACAGAATAACAGCAGTCCCCATGTGGGTGAGGCAGAAAGAAATGTCAGCTACCTGGGTCAAAGTAGAGCAACATGACAACCAGGAAGGGAGTAACAGTAATATATCTCCTGGGCCAGTGGCTGCCTACCAATTTCTACCTACTACTGTCACCTGTTCTTAACACTACCATCCTCATACAGGAAGTGGCAAACATACATGAAAATATATATATATATATATATATATATATATATATATATATATATATATATATTTTTTTTTTTACTTTGTCGCTGTCTCCCGCGTTTGCGAGGTAGCGCAAGGAAACAGATGAAAGAAATGGCCCAACCCACCCCCATACACATGTATATACATACGTCCACACACGCAAATGTACATACCTACACAGCTTTCCATGGTTTACCCCAGACGCTTCACATGCCTTGATTCAATCCACTGACAGCACGTCAACCCCGGTATACCACATCGCTCCAATTCACTCTATTCCTTGCCCTCCTTTCACCCTCCTGCATGTTCAGGCCCCGATCATACAAAATCTTTTTCACTCCATCTTTCCACCTCCAATTTGGTCTCCCTCTTCTCCTTGTTCCCTTCACCTCCGACACATATATTCTCTTGGTCAATCTTTCCTCACTCATTCTCTCCATATATATATATATGTACATATATACACATATATATATATATATATATATATATATATATACATATACATACACATATATATTATTTATTTATTATTTTTTTATTATACTTTGTCGCTGTCTCCCGCGTTTGCGAGGTAGCGCAAGGAAACAGACGAAAGAAATGGCCCAACCCCCCCCATACACATGTATATACACACGTCCACACACGCAAATATACATACCTACACAGCTTTCCATGGTTTACCCCAGACGCTTCACATGCCTTGAATCAATCCACTGACAGCACGTCAACCCTGGTATACCACATCGCTCCAATTCACTCTATTCCTTGCCCTCCTTTCACCCTCCTGCATGTTCAGGCCCCGATCACACAAAATCTTTTTCACTCCATCTTTCCACCTCCAATTTGGTCTCCCTCTTCTCCTCGTTCCCTCCACCTCCGACACATATATCCTCTTGGTCAATCTTTCCTCACTCATTCTCTCCATGTGCCCAAACCATTTTAAAACACCCTCTTCTGCTCTCTCAACCACGCGCTTTTTATTTCCACACATCTCTCTTACCCTTACGTTACTTACTCGATCAAACCACCTCACACCACACATTGTCCTCAAACATCTCATTTCCAGCACATCCATCCTCCTGCGCACAACTCTATCCATAGCCCACGCCTCGCAACCATACAACATTGTTGGAACCACTATTCCTTCAAACATACCCATTTTTGCTTTCCGAGATAATGTTCTTGACTTCCACACATTCTTCAAGGCTCCCAGAATTTTTGCCCCCTCCCCCACCCTATGATCCACTTCCGCTTCCATGGTTCCATCCGCTGCCAGATCCACTCCCAGATATCTAAAACACTTCACTTCCTCCAGTTTTTCTCCATTCAAACTCACCTCCCAATTGACTTGACCCTCAACCCTACTGTACCTAATAATATATATATATATATATATATATATATATATATATATATATATATATTATCCCTGGGGATAGGGGAGAAAGAATACTTCCCACGTATTCCCTGCGTGTCGTAGAAGGCGACTAAAAGGGGAGGGAGCGGGGGGCTGGAAATCCTCCCCTCTCGTTTTTTTTTTTTTTTCCAAAAGAAGGAACAGAGAATTGGGCCAGTGAGGGTATTCCCTCAAGGCCCAGTCCTCTGTTCTTAACGCTACCTCGCTAATGCGGGAAATGGCGAATAGTTTGAAAGAAAGAATATATATATATATACTAGAAAACTGTTTGAAATAAAGCACCATATGTGAAAAAAATGCAGAAAATAGAAAACAACAACAACAACAAAACAGAAGTTGTGACTTGGGTCATGTTTTGGTTACTTGTTTGTTGAGTGAAATACCCCGGGCTTTTCGTGAGGCATCTCCAACTTAGGGTTGCCTCAGCAACAAGATAGGTTGTCACCAGATTCTGCTGTAAAGTTTTTTGTTAGTATTATATTGTCCATTAGTATCTCCATCTGCAAACCACATTTTCAGGTGAAATGCAGAGTTATGGAGCAGGTAAGCATGTAACAAATACGATACTATTCTAGGCAGTAAACAAGTTCAGTATTGTGTAGTACTATATAATTTATCTTAATATATATATCAAAATTTTTTTTTATCCCTGGGGATAGGGGAGAAAGAATACTTCCCACGTATTCCCTGCGTGTCATAGAAGGCGACTACAAGGGAAGGGAGCAGGGGGGCTGGAAATCATCCCCTATCATTTTTTTTTTTATTTTCCAAAAGAAGAAACAGAGAAGGGGGCCAGGTGAGGATATTCCCTCAAAGGCCCAGTCCCCTGTTCTTAACGCTACCTCGCTATCGTGGGAAATGGCGAATAGTATGAAAAAAAAAATATATGGATGTACACGCACACACACTTCTGTTTCCTCTTTTAGAAACTGAAATACAAAAAGTTATCATCAACCTCAAGAGCAAAAATAAAAAGCTTACCCCTTTCTCACTAAGGGTGGATCACAATGCCTGTCCACATCTAATTTCTAAATGATATTTTCTGACTCCTCTCAAGGTATAGCCTTCTTTGAAAAGATATTCCTCCTTCCTCATTGTGCTTTCTGAATATTCGAAAATTAAAATTCAATTTAATATAAATATATGTGCAGCATTATTCACATTTTACAGCTTTGATTTGCACCAGTCATAAATTCTAAGGCAAAACTTGACTGATTGTGCTATCAACTACTCTTCTGTTGACTGCAGTGTCTCTCCCTAAGTTTTTACCCTGATGGAGAAATTAGGCATCATTGTCACCCTAATGGTGGATCTGTTCTTTTCTCCAACCACCTCTTCCATCTAGGGTGAGTAGTGAATTGTGGTACTTGGTCAGTGTATCTCTGTGGCCCACACTGACTAAAGTAATGTTGTGCAGTAGACTTGTTCTATATAGCTGCTCCTCTACATCCAGACTCAGAGCACTTGTGGCTTCATCTAAAAGAGCAAACTGAGGTTGATGGAAGAGTATCCGCAGAAAGCAAACTCTCTGCATTTCTCCAGGTGACAGAGCATCATTCCTGCAGAGAAGAAACATCTCATATATCAACAGACCTAAACTAATTAAGAATATGTGAATACATATCTACTGTATTTATTCTTACTATATCTATGATTTACTGCATATACTTTTCAGTATTTTAGCAACTAAACAAATTACCCTTTCTCATACTCCTTTATGCCATGAGCTACTTGAAAGTTTTAGTCTCGGTTTTAGTTTATCAAGAAGGTGGAATTTATTCTTTGAGATGTGCCAATAATGGGTAAAGGAAGTAAAAAGAAAAAAATTCCTTACCAAATTATTGTTCGGTAAACTCGGTGCTTAAAAACTTCAAGCCAAACTTAAAAAAAAATCTTGTGCATAGTTCAATAATATTTTATAATGATATAGTACTTATAACTGTAGTGATTGGTGACGGATAGGGTGGTTGAAAGCATGGGACATCAGCCTAGGTAGGAACAGTATGGCATTTATGGATCTGGAGAAAGCATTTGGTATGGGTGGAATTTGTGGAAGGTGCTATGATTACATGAGGGAGGAAAACAATTAGAAGCTATAGTAGTAAGGAGTTTTTATCAAGAGAGAAAGGCATGTGTGTAGGTGGGCAGAGAGGACGGTGAACGGTACCAGGTGAAAGAGGATCTCCAGCAGGAATATGCGATATCACCATGGCTGTTTAATCTGTTTAAGGATAGGGTGGTGAGGGAGGTTAATGCAAGAGTCTAGGGGAGAGAAGCAGGTATTCAGTCTCTTAGAGGGGGAGGTGAGTCAATTGTTTGCTGATTATACAATGCTGGTGGCACATGGTAAGAAACTAGAGATGCTGGTTTCTGAGTTTGGGAGTGTGTTAAAGGAGAGAGTTGAGAGTAACAGTTGCTGTGTTTATACAAGATCAATTTGTATTTTTATGGAGTAATACTTTTAAATCTGGAGTGGTTTTGGTTCTGCATTCTTACCTGACAAAGCTGAATCACAAGCAGTCCAACTTATCAACTCTCCCAGCTTTACTTCAAAACTTGACCCACTTGCCCTTTGCTACAATTTTGGTTCATTTTTCCCTCATCGATACGTATTACTTTGGTTTTTGCTCCCAAGAGTTGGCTCCTTGTGTGCTCCAACCACTAGCTAGACTAGTCCATGTACGTGCCACCTCTCCTCAGGACCCATCAACCTCCCTCTCCCTTTGGGTCCCTAACACTTACCAGTTCCAGTTAGGATCATTTCGGAGTCCCCCTGAACGATTCATGAGGTCTCTCATATGTAACACATCTATAAAGCCAAGGATCTCCTCATAGGTTTCACTGCTAACTGGATTATTAGGGTCTAACCTCAAGGGGTAGACTATCTGTAAAATGGATAATAAGCAGTTGAATAAATTTCAGATACAAGTAGTGTATTGTATATTCTTGTTTATGTCAAAATTTTTTTCATAATAATTTTTCTTATTATCCCAAGTGACCTTACCTGCTCTAGTAAAGAACCATTTGTGAGAAGTGGTTTTTGAGGCAAGAAGATTACAGTTTTGGGTCCTGGAGGAAAGTCGTGAGCAACGGTTCCTCTTGCTGCTGGCCATAATCCACGTAACACCCGAAGAATGCTGGATTTCCCAGATGAACTTGGTCCCATTATCAAAAGATTTTCACCCTTACAGATGTTCAAATGAAGATCTAGGCACAGAAAAAAAAGAGAATTATCATACAAAAGAGAGGCTATATTTGCATCAAAGATATATGTTGCACTCATTTATCCATTATGCCATTTTCTACTTAGTTAAGAAAAATAAAACCACAGAAATTACTTGATCTGGAAATATAATTGAGACCTTTAGAGTTCTCCCTCCTAAAATTCTGCTTAAAATTTTTCAACCCAGTAAATGATCACTTTTTTGTAAATTTTGAGTAAAAATTACTTTATGGTCACCATATTTCATATTTACTACATACTGGGCAACTGGTAGTGAATCTACTTAAGTACTGAACTCTTCAAGGGTAGGGAAGACTAGTAAGTCAAATGTTCCCATGAAAAATGTTGACTCTGAGCAGGTGAAAATCACAGTTTTAACCTACAATGCTCAATTACCTTGTGCAAACCTCTGAGAGCCATCAGATTACCCTAGGTGATAAAGAAAAATATAGAACTACTGTTATTGTTTCATTCACACTTAACCCTTAAACTGCAACAAATATTATTTGGATTTGTATGAAAAAAGATTTCTGCATGACTGTTTTGAGTAAGAGTAGTATTCATAAAATTGAGCATTCCATCACAGCAAGACAAAGGTAGATGCTGGACTTACACTTCAATTTTTTATACTTTAGTATGCATGTAACTAATCTCATAAGATTATAGTATGTTTTACATTCCTTTTGCATCATTTTTTAAATGTGCTTTCACTGACTTTACACCTCATTCTAGCACAATAAAGGTAGATTAAAGGCCTTTTTTTCATACTTCTGCATACATATCTTTAATTCAAAAAGAATAAAATCCAGTACTGTTTTAATATCTTTTGGTGTTTTGTGCACATACAGCATTAGCCAGGTTTTCTGATACATGCAGTTTAACAGTTAAGGCACACAGAAACAAAACTATACATCCTGAGGGCAGTATGAAAAAAAAATCTACTTAAAAAAATGCTATTATCAATCACTAAGCCCTCATACATCTTACAAAGATGACACACTGCCCACTCAATAGCCATGTAACCTATTAGTCTTAGATCACAAAGTTTGTTAAGGTGAGAAAATGAAAGGAGTCTAGCTTGAACACATACTTTCCAAAAGCAAAAGCTGACATTTTAAGAAAACTCACTTTCCTTGATCACAGTAATCTTACTTGGCTTTAAATAAAACATTTATACAATCCTTGGTAATTAAGTAAGACAACAAGATTATTTCATGTGCTCCCACTTTTCTGTATAAAACTTCATAGATCAAAGTTTTATCTTCCACAAATACTTTCAAATACTGAATCATTGTTTCTATGAAATAAATCAAAGCCTAGATATCTGACAACCTACTCCTTGGGTCTTTCATCTTCTGCCTGTGGTAGTAGAAGCTCTATTTAACTTATCCAAACTGGATTTAAGATACATTTTGTAAGAATAAGGGCAAACACCTACACATTATGAAAACTAACAGCACTTGATTGGAAAAAATTTTTGACCAAAGGGTTACTAAACTTCTAGAGTAAAATTCAGGCCTTCTGGCAACAGAGCTCTTCAGACAGACTTCCAACCAAAAATGTCCTGGTACTGTCAACCCATACTATATTCTTGATAACTGGTCCAATCTACAAGGAAAGCATATAATTACCAAATAATGGTACTCTACCAGGAAACTAGTTTAGTCACAGTTATTGCAAAAATATGCAAGACTATCTAAACAAAAGTGGCTGGAATATATCTTCAGGAGGGAGGCAGAAACTACAAAAAGAGCAAGAGAAATGTAAGTAGGAGGTAGCAAAAGTACTGGAAGACAAAAAATTGTATACAGAGATGTGTAAGATACAAATATAAAGGAGCCTGGAATCATGAAAGGATTCATTACAAAACCAAGGATGAGAAAATTCATTGCAGTCTACCACACAGGACAGAAGGAGTAATGGAATTTTAAAGGGAATATTTCTATTAATAAATGTAACTGCAGTGAAAATAGAACTTCTTGGCTACAACAAAACTTCTTATGTAATTCATAATATCTATAATCACCAGAAGTGTGGCATATTCATGAACAAAACTGCCTTATGATGAGAATAAACAATAATCTTGATTTTACTGTACTTACCACTAGAAAATGGCTCTCAGCTGGTACATATTTTTAGCCTTTTCATCACTTACTTTTAACTAGTATTCTCGAGGATCCTGGAGCAATAATATCTACATCACTGAGTATAAATGCTATCTTCAGTGATGTCTGATCTCCCTCATAGACTGCTGTTTCATTATCAGCATTCTCCTCCAACAGGTGTCTGTCCAGCATAATCAATAACTTTCAGTAATTATCATTTTAACAAACCTTAATAGTACTCTCTGCATGACTAGACCTTTCTCCCTTTACTATCGACCTATCTACGTCTCTCATGCTTGTTTCCAACCAGAACACCCTCAAGGGGGTGGCCATGGCAACAGATTCTCTGTAACTAATGAACTCCAGCGCCGCTTCTTAGCCTTTAGTGCCTCACCCTTAACAGCACAGCCACTGACAGGGCAACTCTAACGTAGTGTTTGCAGAGGCTCCTACTTCATGATCCTCCTGACTACTTCTACCTTTACATTCAAATATATCTAATGTTATGCAAACACATCCCTGATGTATTCAAATATATCTAGTGTTATGCAAACACATCCCCTAATGTATTCAAGTCAAATGCTCAAAATTGACTCACATCTACATACTTTACTGGCAGACCCTATTACAGTGCTGCATTTCCACATACTTCCTAGACCCTCTTATCAAATGAGCAAAATCTATAGGATAACAAATTACAGGTTCATTCACTTCAGTCCTTTTCCTTCTCCCTCCTCCATCTCCTCTTCCTCCTCCTCCTACTACTACTACTACTACGATTACTACCACTACTTCTACGATTACTACCACTACTTCTACTCCTCTTCCTCATCCTCCACATACAACTATAATTAATACTACTCTGTGATTACATCCTTGAGTATAGTGGTTCCTTTACTTAGAATCTCTGTCTTACCAGAAAGTAGTAACAGCTAAAACTTTGCTGAAACACTTGAAAAAGAAGAGTCATATGAACATCAAAGAAAGCACTTACAGACCTAAATTACTATATGCCTCTTAAATCTGATCACCTCACTTAAAAAAAAAAAAAGAAAATCCTAATACAAAAGGCCCAGAGAAGAGCAACAAAAATGGTACCTGAAAAAAGAAAGCTGAGTTACAAAGAGAGTTAAGAGGCCATAAATTTGCCTCCTACAGAAGAGAGATGTAAGGGGAGACTTCATAACAACCTTCAAGTTTCTAAACTGATTTGGCAATGTCATTAATGAAAACCTCTGCATGAGTTGTGTAGAAAAAAATCAGTGGTCATAGCAAGAAGGTAATGAAGAAACTTATTAAAAAAGTATAAAGAAATACTTTTAAGAATATAAGAGCTAAGAATAAATGAAATTGGCTAACTGGTGAAAATAAGAATGCAGACAGTATACATTAATTTAAAATAATGTATGATAACAGAGAAAGTTCCAGAGAGAGGGTCCCAAGAGTATAAAATTTCTTTCCCACTATATATCATTATCACATTATACAATCTAACCCCCCCCTTCATTAATCCAGCTCTCCATGGTTTTATAAAACACAATAGTAAAGATGGGATGGGCTCTTTCGAAGAAAACACACACCATTTATGTCCATTAACATTGGACTCTGAAGGGCAACCTTAATGATAGGTAGCAAATATTTATCTATTCATTTATATGTTTTGCTTTGTCGCTGTCTCCCACGTTGGCGAGGTAGCGCAAGGAAACAGATGAAAGAATGACCCAACCCGCCCACATACACATGTATATACATACATGTCCACCCATGCACAATATACATATCTATACATCTCAATGTACACATATATATATACACACACAGACATATACATATATACACATGTACATAATTCATACTGTCTGCCTTTATTTGTTCCCATCGCCACCTCGCCACACATGGAATAACAACCCCCTTCCCCCCTCAGGTGTGCGAGGTAGCGCTAGGAAAAACACCAAAGGCCCCATTCGTTCACACTCAGTCTCTAGCTGTCATATAATAATGCACCGAAACCACAGCTCCCTTTCCACATCCAGGCCCCATACACTTTGCATGGTTTACCCCACACGCTTCACATGCCCTGGTTCAATCCATTGACAGCACGTCGACCCCGGTATACCACATTGTTCCAATTCACTCTATTCCTTGCACGCCTTTCACCCTCCTGCATGTTCAGGCCCCGATCACTCAAAATCTTTTTCACTCCATCTTTCCACCTCCAATTTGGTCTCCCACTTCTCCTCGTTCCCTCCACCTCTGACACATATATCCTCTTGGTCAATCTTTCCCCACTCATTCTCTCCATGTGACCAAACCATTTCAAAACACCCTCTTCTGCTCTCTCAACCACACTCTTTTTATTTCTACACATCTCTCTCACCCTTACATTACTTACTCGATCAAACCATCTCACACCACATATTGTCCTCAAACATCTCATTTCCAGCACATCCACCCTCCTGCGCACAACTCTATCCACAGCCCACGCCTCGCAACCATACAACATTGTTGGATCCACTATTCCTTCAAACATACCATTTTTGCTTTCCGAGATAATGTTCTCGACTTCCAAACATTCTTCAAGGCTCCCAGAATTTTCGCCCCCTTCCCCACCCTATGATCCACTTCCGCTTCCATGGTTCCATCCGCTGCCAGATCCACTCCCAGATATCTAAAACACTTCACTTCCTCCAGCTTTTCTCCATTCAAACTTACCTCCCAATTGACTTGACCCTCAACCCTACTGTACCTAATAACCTTGCTCTTATTCACATTTACTCTTAACTTTCTTCTTTCACACACTTTACCAAACTCAGTCACCAGCTTCTGCAGTTTCTCACATGAATCAGCCACCAGCGCTGTATCATCAGCGAACAACAACTGACTCACTTCCCAAGCTCTCTCATCCACAACAGACTGCATACTTGCCCCTCTTTCCAAAACTCTTGCATTCACCTCCCTAACAACCCCATCCATAAACAAATTAAACAACCATGGAGACATCACACACCCCTGCCGCAAACCTACATTCACTGAGAACCAATCACTTGCCTCTCTTCCTACACGTACACATGCCTTACATCCTCGATAAAAACTTTTCATTGCTTCTAACAACTTGCCTCCCACACCATATATTCTTAATACCTTCCACAGAGCATCTCTATCAACTCTATCATATGCCTTCTCCAGATCCATAAATGCTACATACAAATCCATTTGTTTTTTTAAGTATTTCTCGCATATATTCTTCAAAGCAAACACCTGATCCACACATCCTCTACCACTTCTGAAACCACACTGCTCTTCCCCAATCTGATGCTCTGTACATGCCTTCACCCTCTCAATCAATACCCTCCCATATAATTTACCAGGAATACTCAACAAACTTATACCTCTGTAATTTGAGCACTTACTCTTATCCCCTTTGCCTTTGTACAATGGCACTATGCAAGCATTCCGCCAATCCTCAGGCACCTCACCATGAATCATACATACATTAAATAACCTTACCAACCAGTCAACAATACAGTCACCCCCTTTTTTAATAAATTCCACTGCAATGCCATCCAAACCTGCTGCTTTGCCGGCTTTCATCTTCCGTAAAGCTTTTACTACCTCTTCTCTATTTACCAAATCATTTTCCCTAACCCTCTCACTTTGCACGCCACCTCGACCAAGACACCCCACATCTGCCACTCTATCATCAAACACATTCAACAAACCTTCAAAATACTCACTCCATCTCCTTCTCACATCACCACTATTTGTTATCACCTCCCCATTTGCCCCCTTCACTGAAGTTCCCATTTGCTCCCTTGTTTTATGCACTTTATTTACCTCCTTCCAAAACATCTTTTTATTCTCCCTGAAATTTAATGATACTCTCTCGCCCCAACTCTCATTTGCCCTCTTTTTCACCTCTTGCACCTTTCTCTTGACCTCCTGCCTCTTTCTTTTATACCTCTCCCACTCATTTGCATTTTTTCCCTGCAAAAATTGTTCAAATGCCTCTCTCTTCTCTTTCACTAATAATCTTACTTCTTCATTCCACCACTCACTACCTTTTCTAATCAACCCACCTCCCACGCTTCTCATGCCACAAGCATCTTTTGCGTAAGCCATCACTGCTTCCCTAAATACATCCCATTCCTCCCCCACTCCCCTTACCTCCTTTGTTCTCACCTTTTTCCATTCTGTACTCAGTCTCTCCTGGTACTTCCTCATACAAGTCTCCTTCCCAAGCTCACTTACTCTCACCACTCTCTTCACCCCAACATTCTCTCTTCTTTTCTGAAAACCCCCACAAATCTTCACCTTTGCTTCCACAAGATAATGATCAGACATCCCTCCAGTTGCATCTCTCAGCACATTAACATCCAAAAGTCTCTCTTTCGTGCATCTATCAATTAACATGTAATCCAATAACGCTCTCTGGCCATCTCTCCTACTTACATACGTATACTTATGTATATCTCGCTTTTTAAACCAGGTATTCCCAATCACCAGTCCTTTTTCAGCACATAAATCTACAAGCTCTTCACCATTTCCATTTACAACACTGAACACTAAATGTATACCAATTATTCCCTCAACTGCCACATTACTCACCTTTGCATTCAAATCACCCATCACTATAACCCGGTCTTTTGCATCAAAACCACTAACACACTCATTCAGCTGCTCCCAAAACACTTGCCTCTCATGATCTTTCTTCTCATGCCCAGGTGCATATGCACCAATAATCACCCATCTCTCTCCATTAACTTTCAGTTTTACCCATATCAATCTAGAATTTACTTTCTTACACTCTATCACATACTCCCACAACTCCTGATTCAGGAGTAGTGCTACTCCTTCCCTTGCTCTTGTCCTCTCACTAACCCCTGACTTTACTCCCAAGACATTCCCAAACCACTCTTCCCCTGTACCCTTTAGCTTCGTTTCACTCAGAGCCAAAACATCCAGGTTCCTTTCCTCAAACATACTACCTATCTCTCCTTTTTTCTCATCTTGGTTACATCCACACACATTTAGACACCCCAATCTGAGCCTTCGAGGAGGATGAGCACTCCTCGTGTGACTCCTTCTTCTGTTTCCCCTTTTAGAAAGTTAAAATTTGCAATAATAATTCTCATAATGAAATATCGACTTTTCAGATTCTTTTTTCATGATTTTACCATTCCTGGCAATATAAAAAAAGTGATAATCATCCATGACTGGCATGACCCTTATCTTAGCAGAAATACATTCAAAATCATGAAGACATGATACTATACCCTATTATGAGACATCCAATAAGCAAAATTACAGTGATGCTCTGTTACAGTGGTGCATGATATAAAACAGCAGAGAATTCAAATAAGACTTACTCTGAATCACTGGACGTTCCTTTAATAGCTGACCTGCATTGATGATTCTGGCTAATGTTGGTAAATGAAGAGGAAGCCTGGAAGCAGTATATTCTCATCTTAATAAGAGCTGGAGAAAGCCTCAAGGAGTATCTTGTAAACATACTAATGTTACATAATTTACAAAGGCATATTCTCCTTAGGAGATAATTTTTTGTAAGAGTGATTTTCTATCATGTGTGTTATCATTTCTCCTTTTATTAATCTTTTTTGTCAAACTGGAATCAAGCACATTTGAACATTTCTGCCTCTTTACACATATATGTGTTTGTTACTGCATTCTCTACAGGCTAAGCAAAAAGTTACTCTACTGAATTTTTTCTAGTACAATATAATACTACAAGTATTGTATAACATATGATATCTTGCAACCTTTGGACAAAAACACTGCCATTTTATCATATCTTCCTAGTCATTAAACAGACTGCATATCCTTACCTTGAATATTTAATACTTTTTAGCCTATATGGTACCTAAAATAGAGATATTGCTTTTAGAAAAATAACATATATTGTAGATATGTAAGAAAGTAAAAAAAATATTCATAAAAGAATGTATGAAAAAAATGAAGTAAATAGGATAATTTGTTTTTATCTATTTACTGAAATATCTCTCATACTTGCTTCCGCAGATGCCTAAGAAAGAATGCTCATTAATTACATCTTCATATCATCATCATCATCATCCCTGTTTTCATTATCATCTTGCTCAAGATTTACTACCATTAACATGGTTTCACCACAAAGAACTCACATTAAACAGGAAAGCATCTGAAAGAAGCAGGCATAAACAAAGAAGCAAGTGTGTCTTAAGCACAACGTAAACAATGCAATAATGATGTAGATCTGTTCTACAATCTAAAAAAACTAGGCAAGCATTTTTTTTGCAAAGTGGCTAGATTACTGATAAATGAGTTCTACATGATATATTTCCTAAAATGTCTAGTTTCCAGATAAATAAAGTTTTTAGGTAGTTGGTTTACATACACTGTACCTGTATGAAAAACTAGAAGTGTAGCATTCTCAGGTCAACATGATTTGTAAGATGTCTAAAACTATGTCTGCGCACCAGAGATGAAAATATATATATGTAAAGACAGCAACATTGAAGAAAGAGAGATGAAACAGATCAAATTCATGATATGAGAGATAGATTTGCTATTAACCTCACTATGAGTCTGAAAATAAGTACAGAATGGTATATGACTTGATCATCTTATACAAAATGAAAAAAGTACAGCATGTTTGTGTCAATTTGATTTGTAAAAGTTTCCAAAAGGGCTTAAAACATGTCAGTGCATCAGAGAGATAGACATATGCATAGCCAACACTACGGAATCAAATGACGGAACCTAAATTCATGTTCAAAAAAAGTACAGTATATGACAAATATACTGGGCATTAGTGAAAATAAGTACAGTATATGACAAATACCAAAAGTAGCAGACAAGAGAGCAATAAAAAAAATGAGCTTGGATTCGTGATGAGAGCATTTTCTGATGTAAAAAGTATATTTCCAATGACATCTGTCATCAAAATATGATGAATATGATGAGAGAATGTAATAAAGCACACATACTTCGATCACTGAACATTTTAGGAAACTGATATATAATGTATAAGGAAGGCTGTGGAAGTACTAATGAAACCAAAGAAATTATGGAGAGCTAATTCCATGCTTTAATGTTTAGGCAGATGTTATCAAGCCTTAATTTCATAAAGAACCACTTTTTGCAAGCTCACATATTCCTTACCACCTTATTAGGTGAACACTTACTTGTAATGTATTAATGTCCCACTCAGTTTGCAATGTAAGAAGACACTCAATCAACTGAGCAACACGGTGTGTCACTCCTGACAACAAGACGACCTGACTGCTGAGGTCCACGAGCGAGGTTAGACTGGACACGAGGTATATGCACACAAACGAATACTGGTTGGGGAAATTTTAAAAATTCATCATTACCTGAGGGCCTGAGAAATGACAAGAAATGCAAACAGAATGTAAAACTGCAAGTATATAAATAATATAAACATCATCACACAGAATATCATGATGCTTGAAAAAGGTTAAGGTTATGGCATCTATCTGTGCACAGTATATTATATCACAAATATAATGTTTTTCTAATCTTTGAATAAGGATGAACATCCCAACTCTTACAATTACTTTTACAATTACAATTACCACATCTCCCTATCCACAACCAAGCCCCATGGTCTACCCTGGCTGCTTCACATACCATATTATTCCAAGTCACTCTATCCCATGCACATCCCTCACCCTTCTGCATGTTCATTAATCATTCCACACTCATTCTCTTCATATATCCAAACAATTTCAGCACATGATAGGGTTGATAGAGATGCTTTGTGGAAGGTCTTAAAAGTATATGGCGTGGGAGGTATGCTGCTAGCCATGAAAAGTTTTTATCAAGGATGTAAGGCATGTGTACAAGTAGGAAGAGAAGAGTGATTGGTTCCCTGTGAAGGTCAGTCTGCGGCAGGGGTGTGTGATGTCTCCATGGTTGTTTAATTTATTTATGGATGGGGTGGTTAGGAAGGTAAATGCAAGAGTTTTGGAGAGACAGGTGAATATGCATAGACATATACATACACATACACAGACATACACATATATCCACATGCACATATTCATACTTGCTTGCCTTCATCCATTCCTGGCACTACCCCATCCCACAGGAAACAGCATCGCTACCTGCTGCTTCAGCGAGGCAGCGCCAGGAAGCAGATGAAAAGAGCCACATTTGTTCACACTCAAGTCTCTAGCTGTCATGTGTACTGCACCGAAACCACAGTTCCCTATCCACATCCAGGCCCCACAGACCTTTCCATGGTTTATCCTAGATGTTTCACATATCCTGGTTCAGTACATTGACAGCACATTGACCCTGGTATACCAAATTGTTCCAATTCACTCTATTCCTTGCATGCCTCTCACCCTCTTGTGTGTTGAGGACCCGATCACTTGAAATCTTTTTCACTCCATCCTTCCACCTCCAATTTGGTCTCCTGCTTTACTACCAACAATGTGGATATATCAGTTAACAGTAAAAGAAAAAAATCAATATAAAAGAAGAAAGAAATGTTATTACCATGTCTACTGTTATGAAGAGCTGTCAAAAACAACCTTCACACCCCCTCTTCTGGGAACCTTAAGGTGCTCATTTAGCATGGGACCAGGCCATCACAAATGCAGTGACATAACATTCTGTTACTTTTAAATGTTAATATATCCATTGTTAAGGGATAATTTTTATTCACTTTCTTGCACTACATCATGGAATTTCTAAACCATGCCCACAGTTCAATGGATAACTTGTTCTCACAGCTCACTCTGCATCAAAAGTGCCATCCCATCTTTCTCTCTTACTCTATCACTAACCTCAGACTTTAACTACAAGGACATCCTCAACCATTTCATCCCTCCCCCTTCTAGTTAATTTCATTAAGAGCTCAAACATTCAGGTTCCTCTCATTCATCCAACATGGCTCATATCTCTCTCCTTCTACTTATATGCGTGGACATTCAGGCAACCCGTTTCTCTTTTTAAGAAGTCATAGTAAAAGAAATTACAAGTAAATCGGCCTATCTACATGAAAAAACTAAAGCCTTTTAAGTAGCAACTGTGTTTTTCAATTATACCATTACTGACCTAATAAAAAATGTAGATTTTGAGTGCATGACCCTGGAGCAAGGAACTGACTTTTAAAGCTTTATGACTAAATTTTGTAAAACAAAGTAAGAACACAGCTGGACAATGATAATGCTAATAAATACATATTAGATGTGTAAACAGAAAAATATGAATTGTCTGAGCTTTCAACAGAGACTCAGACAAGGGTATGCCAAGCATAGAAGTTTGGATGAACCTGCACCATTATATGAGATGTAGAAATATATTTGTGAGAGTGTAACAACACAAAATAAATATGAAAAGATGTACTTTTGTAACTTTTGCTTAAAAGGTGATTTAACATTTTGTTAACTAAAAATACATGTGATACTTACAGCACTAATTTCAGATGAAATATCTTTGCTGTCACCAAAGTCACCCCTAAATATTGGTACAGCAATAGCTAGGTATGACACAATTGATCCCAAGTAGTCAAATAAGGATTGTGTCATGTTCAACAGTATCTGGAAAACAAAAAGATTTGATGAAGAGAGACTTCTTCAAGCACTGCAATGGTGAGAGCTAGATATAATAATGTCTCCACTTGCTAGATCTGGCTCCATGTACAGCACTTCTCTAAAATATCTAGAAAGTTAACTACACTGACAACCATACCATACACCAACTAGCCCTAGCCAAAGACATGCTGCTTTTTCAATATGCCATCAGTGTTACCAATGCCATCCTCAGCTGTCTTTCATAAATGCAGTCCATGCAAAATGGAAATTAGAAAGGGGAGATAAATACCTACTTTTGCAAAGAGAGAGAGAGAGAGAGAGAGAGAGAGAGAGAGAGAGAGAGAGAGAGAGAGAGAGAGAGAGAGAGAGGGAGAGAGAGCAGGAGAGAGAGAGAGAGAGAGAGAGAGAGAGAGAGAGAGAGAGAGAGAGAGAGAGAGAGAGAGAGAGAGAGAGAGAGAGAGAGAGTTTCCTTTAATCAAACTTTTTTTTTGTTTTGGATCATACAAGCCATACACACTAATAATTAACAGTTTGATGGTAGGTTATTTGTATGTATATTTCGAAAAATTATTGTTCTAATACCTGCATCTGGGACGTGCACATTTGACTGTGGGCACCTGATACACAAAGCACTATGGAGAACAGATATACAGTTCATAAACAACAGCACTTTACCTGATCACACTCTGTGCTAAACCATTCATTTATAAAGTACATTTGATATATCAATAAAGTGACAGTTTTAAGCAAATAACATTGCTAGCTTGTGCAGATATACATGTTACACAGCACACTATTAGCTAGGTTGTATCTTAAAAAAAGAAAATACTGCTAAGTTTCTTGAAATGACATTCAACACCTTGTGTAACAGTCATTGGTTAGTTAATGCTACAGACCAGGTGACCCATATTAGTGAAACCCTCAAAATCATATGTGCTTACTGGTTGTTGAGATTCCTATTTCCCAGTCAGAGTGGTTAGTCAAAAAGGCAAAATTTTGATTATCAGCTTCCTGGGTGTGAGAGTCTGGTGCAGAAAGGTCATCAAATGGAGCCTAATGGCTGTACTAGATAGCACTGTCTAAAGTGAAGCAGAGTAATCTGTGCTCAGTCTTTACATAATGTGGCTGATGCTGGGTGTAACAAGTATGTATGTTACCTCTGTCCTTCTGTTACTCTGCTTGTAAAGTAAAGAGGTTCCATTATTCCCTGCAATGCCCAAATAAAAGTCTGATATCATATCCACAAGTTTTCATTGCCTGTATATGATAGAAATGTTTAATTACCACAACAATACTATGAATTTTTTTCTGCCTGAAGGATCAATATAGAATCTGTGCGGATGACTTTTACTAGATCAAGGATGATTCAATCTGGATTGAAGTGAATGATTTGTAGTAGTTGATGCATGTTTCAATACTTGGCTGAAGGCCATAACTTCAGCACGCGATTTTGTTGCTGCTGTTGCCCTCACTGGTCAGGCCATCGTGAAATGCATGAGAGAGTTCGGTGTAGTGCTTGTGAAGGTGAATTCAAAGATGAATAGAGTCTCTATTGAGCTACTCCTTTGGGAACATGGTGACAGTAAAGATAACAGTAGAATACAATGTTGACATTAATGACCTAAAGTTGGCCAAAAAGTTCAACTGACAAATCAACAAACCAACCAACTGACAGGGACATGAATGTCAAGGGACGAATCAACATACCAACCAAGGGTAGTACAATAGTTCTTCCACTGCTTAGCAGAGAGAAACTGAATTATATACCATTATCTATAAATGTAAGTATAGTGGAAAACTATTACAAACGTATGGACAAAATGGTGTTATGATCCTCGGACCAATCTTAATATGAGGATCAGAGGCCTGGTAAGCAACAAAGAAAACCAAAGGCCACATTCAAACAGTATAAACAAAAATGTTAAGAATACTATTTTGAGAGTCTTAATTTGATAGGAAGAAAAAAATAAGATGTACTGAATGTATCATCAATATTAGAAGCCATCAGAAAGTAACAGTAAGGACATGTAAAAAGAGTGAACAAATAAAAATGATAGTGGATACTATGAGGGAGATAATCACTATGAAAATCTAGTATATAATGGAAAAAAGTGTTCAAGATGCACAGAAAGTAAGAGAAGCATGAAAGTGGAACATGAAAATCAGACTATCACACAAGCACACATTAACCACTTACACAGTACCATACTAAAGTACTGAATGTTTAATGAAGCAGGACATATATGCATGCATTTCCATAGATGAGTATGTAATGTAAGTATAGTGGAAAACTATTACAAACGTATGGACAAAATGGTGTTATGATCCTCAGACCAATCTTAATATGAGGATCAGAGGCCTGGTAAGCAACAAAGAAAACCAAAGGCCACATTCAAACAGTATAAACAAAAATGTTAAGAATACTATTTTGAGAGTCTTAATTTGATAGGAAGAAAAAAATAAGATGTACTGAATGTATCATCAATATTAGAAGCCATCAGAAAGTAACAGTAAGGACATGTAAAAAGAGTGAACAAATAAAAATGATAGTGGATACTATGAGGGAGATAATCACTATGAAAATCTAGTATATAATGGAAAAAAGTGTTCAAGATGCACAGAAAGTAAGAGAAGCATGAAAGTGGAACATGAAAATCAGACTATCACACAAGCACACATTAACCACTTACACAGTACCATACTAAAGTACTGAATGTTTAATGAAGCAGGACATATATGCATGTATTTTCATAGATGAATATGTTCATACCTGTCTATTGAAGAGCCTCTGCTGGGCTCGTATAAGTATATCAAGTACGCGATTAGTTTTGCAGGACTCTACAGGGCCAGATACATGGAATGCAATAGACTCAGAGTCCACACGCACTTGCACATGCTTAAACCTAAAGAGATGGGAAAAATTATCATACAATGCAAACGTCTCTGTTTAACCATACTTTTGAATCAAAGGGAATATAGTGACAAGGGTAAAAAATTTTACAAACTATAAAAACTCAAGCATAACAGGAAAGTAAACTCCATCATTTTGAAACACTTTCTTCGGTAAAGGCAACTCAATTCAAAATACAAAAGGGAGTCAACCAGAAACAGGCCATGGTGTCCTTCAGAAGCTATCTGTGAAAGATGTCAGAATCTTGCAGATTAGTATTGTAACAGTAGAAAGGCACAGATATTTCAAAAAGAAAAACCTGCATTGGTGAGAAAAGCCTGCAAACTTTTAATGTACAGTGACTATGGAGGCAAAAATAATGTCAGTCATGAACACAAAGCAGGATACTTATCAAGTCTATTTTTAATCTATGATACTGTTTCACCCATTGTAATGGGTAAATTCTTCCATATGTTAATGATTCTGTTGAATAAAAAGTACTTCAACTCATTCAAGGTAAAACATTTGCCTTCAAGTTTGTATCCATTACTTTAAGTGAAATCATGTGGAAAATCATGCCTGAAGTACCGGTAACTATCTAGATAGAGATCATCAAAGCCCTCGATAATTCTGAAAACCTATATCAGATCATCTCTTCACTTTCCCTTTTCTAAGCTAAATAAATCTGAATAATTTAGCTAGCTTTCACAGGATATGTTTCTCAGTCTGAAACTCTTGGTAGCTTGACATTGTACTCACTTCATTGTGTTTATGTCCTTTTTCAAGCAAGGTAACCAAAACTGAGTACAATATTCAAGGTGGTGACACACCCATGCTTTGCAGTGACTGAGGATGATTTCCCTCGACTTAAATTCAAAAGCCCTAACCATGCATCCGAAAATTTTGTTTGTCCCTTTTACTGCTTCTGTGCACTGCTTCCTTGGTTTAAATCACCGGAGATTATTACATCCAAGTCTTTACCTTATTTACCTCTTGGAGCTCAACAGAATTCTTACTGTATCTTGCCTTCTTGTTTATACAACTATTAAGTTAATCTTTGTGCTCACCAAGATCAAAATTCATATGCTACCGATAAGCCCAATTCTTAAGTCTGTCTATGTTAGTTTGAAGTTGCAGGCATTCAATTTCAGGTGCACATTCATTTGCCTCAGTACTGTCTGCAAATATTGATACCTTACAATGCAGCCAATTATAAATATCATTAGCATATGTGAAAAAGAGAACTGGTTCCAAGACCTGCAGCACACCATCTATCACATCTAACCATTCTGAGGCTCAAACATTACTCACTACACTTTGTTTACAGCTAGTCAAGCAATTTTCTAACCATCAAAGTACAACTATATCTGTACCATGAGACTTAACTTCTGCTATCAACCTTTGATATGGAACCTTATCATGCGCTTTTTAAAAATCCAAATAGATATCATCAATCACTTTACTTTCATCATACTTGTTGATTATATCAAAAAAAGAAATCAAGCAGATTTGTCACACATGAGCAGTGTAATCAAAAACAATACTGAGAATCATTTATTAAGTGGTGGTCCTCTACATGGATCTCTTAAAATTTTGTCCTGAATGAATATTTACATAAATTCTCCAATAACAAAAGTTAAGCTTATTGGAAAATAATTTCTAGGATATGACTCTTTATCTTTCTTTGAGTCTTGGTGTTAAACTGGGATAATTCCATTCCTCTTGAACTTTCTCTGTAGCATGGGACTGATTGAAAATGCAATTAAGGGCTTAGCTATCTCAGTTTTATCCTCTTCCAGTGTCCTTGAATAAAACTCATCTGGGCCTAATGTTCTATTTACATTCATTCCATTTCCTGCTGAAAGTATATCTTCACCTTTAATGTTAATAATGGAATAAGGCACATGATTTCTTTTCTTTTTTCAATTCCTCAAAACAATCATGGAAACAAGATTATGATTTAAATATGAAGAGAGTGCTGTAGGATGCAAAACAATCATGCTAAAAAAAATTCTGGAGAGCATCTCAACCCCTTAAGCATGCAACACTGGGGAGGTAGGACTTTATCTGCTTGAGACAGTTTCTTCTGAAAGAGTAAAAGGGAGGGAAGAAAGTATACATACACACAAGGCTAGCACTAGCCCCTATGTGTAGGACTGCCTTCCTCGAAGCAATTATTTCTGCTTTTCCTTCCAGTTACTAAACATCCATTTCATGAATACAAAGCTATCAAGTATCCGTGAAAAAGATCAAAACTCTTTCCATGAGAATTTAAGGGTGTTACAGCTACTAATGTTGTGGTTCGAAAAGTTCTTCAGATGGAGTTAAAAAGTGGGGGAGGAAAGGGATGTATTTAGGGAAGCAGTGATAGCTTGCACAAAAGATGCTTGTGGCATGAGAAAGGTGGGAGGTGGGCAGATTAAAAAGGGTAGTGAGTGGTGGGATGAAGATTGTTAATGAAAGAGAAGAGAGAGGCATTTGGATGATTTTTGCAGGAAAGGAGTGCTAATGACTGGAAGATGTATAAATGAGAGGCAAAAAGGTCAAGAGAAAGGTTCAAGACGTGAAAAAGAGGACAAATGAGAGTTGGGGTGAGAGAGTATCGTTAAATTTCGAGGGGAATAAAAAGATGTTTTGAAAGGAGGTAAAGTGCGTAAGACAAAAGAACAAATGGGAACAATGGTGAAGGGGGCTAATGGGGAGGTAATGACAAGTAGCGGGGAAGTGAGAAGGTGATGGAGTGAGTATTTGAAGGTTTGTTGAATGTGTTTGATGATAGAGTGGCAAACACAGGATGTTTTGGTCGAGGTGGTGTGCGAAGTAAGAGGGTCTAGGAGAATGGTTTGTTAAACAGAGAAGAGGTAGTGAAAGTTTTGCGGAACATGAAAGCCGGCAAGGCGGCGGGTTTGGATGGTATTGCAGTGGAATTTATTAAAAAAGGGGGTGACCAAGTTGTCTGGTTGGTAAGGATATTCAATGTATGTATGGTTCATGGTGAAGTGCCTGACAATTGGTGGAATGTATGCATAGTGTCATTGTACAAAGGCATACGGGATAAGGGTGAGTGTCCAAATTACAGAAGTATAAGTTTGTTGAGTATTCCTGGGAAATCACATGGGAGTGCATTGATTGAGAGGGTAAAAGGATGTACATAGCATCAGATTGGGGAAGAGCAGTGTGGTTTCAGAAGTGGTAGAGGATCTATGGATCAGGTGTCTGCTTTGAAGAATACATGTGAGAAATACTTAAAAAACAAATGGATTTGTATGTAGCATTTATGGATCTGGAGAAGGGATATAATAGGGTTGATAGAGATGCTTTGTGGAAGGTATCACGAGTATATGGTGTGGGAGGTAAGTTGCTAGAAGCAGTGAAAAGTTTTTTACCTAGGATGTAAGGCACGTGTACGAGTAGGAAGAGAGGAAAGTGACTGGTTCCCAGTGAATGTCAGTTTGTGGCAGGGGTGCGTGATGTCTTCATGGTTGTTTGTTTATGGATGGGGTGGTTAGGGAGGTGAATGCAAGAGTTTTGGAGAGAGGGGCAAGTATGCAGTCTGTTGTTGATGAGAGGGCTTGGGAAGTAAGTCAGTTGTTGTTCGCTGATGACAAAGCGCTGGTGGCTGATTTGGGTGAGAAACTGCAGAGGTTGGTGTCTGAGTTTGGTAAAAAGCACGAAAGAAGAAAGCTGAGAGTAAATGTGAATAAGAGCAAGGTAATTAGGTTTGGGAGGGTTGAGGGACAAGTTAATTGGGAGGTAAGTTTGAATGGAGAAAAACTGGAGGAAGTGAAGTGTTTTAGATATCTGGGAATGGATTTAGCAGCAAATGGAACCAAGGAAGTGGAAGTGAGTCACAGAGTGGGGGAGGGGGGCGAAGGTTCTGGGAGCACTGAAGAATGTGTGGAAGCCGAGAACATTATTTTGGAAAGCAAAAATGGGTATGTTTGAAGAAATAGTGGTTCCAACAATGTTATATGGTTGCGAGGCATGGGCTGTAGATTGGGTTGTGCAGAGGAGGGTGGATGTGTTGGAAATGAAATGTTTGAGGACAATATGTGGTGCAAGGTGGTTTGATCAAGTAAGTAATGAAAAGGTAAGAGAGATGTGTGGTAATAAAAGGAGTGTGGTTGAGAGAGCAGAAGAGGGTGTTTTGAAAAGGTTTGGTCACATGGAGAGAATGAGCTAGAAAAGATTGACAAAGAGGATATATGTGTCAGAGGTGGAGGGAACGAGGAGAAGTGGGAGACCAAACTGGAGGTGGAAGGATGGAGTGAAAAAGATTATGAGCGATCGGGGCCTGAACATACAGGAGGGTGAAAGGCGTGCAAGGAATAGAGTGAATTGGAATGATGTGGTATACCAAGGTTGACGTGCTGTCAATTGATTGTACCAGGGCATATGAAGCGTCTGGGGTAAACCATGGAATGTTTTGTGGGGCCTGGATTTGGAAAGGGAGCTGTGGTTTCAGTGCATTATACATGGCAGCTAGAGACAGTGTGAATGAATGTGGCCTTTGTTGTCTTTTCCTAGCGCTACCTTGTGCGCACGGGGGGAGGGGGGGTGGTGTTTTTCATGTGTGGCGGGATGGTGACAGGAATGGATGAAGGCAGCAAGTATGAATATGTACATGCATATATATGTTTATGTCTGTGTATGTATATGTATATATATGTCAAAATGTATAGGTATGTATATATGTGTGTGTGGGCGACTATGTATATGCATGTGTATGTGGGTGGGTTGGGCCATTCTTTCGTCTGTTTCCTTGCGCTACCTCACTAATGCAGGAGACAGCGAGAAGGTATAATAATTATAATAAATAAAATAACTAAAATACTATACTACTCAAACTAAATATGAATGTGACAATGGAGAGTGTTTAGTAAGTACGAAGAGGATACTGATGGTTTTGTTACTTTCTATTGAACTTGATTTCACATTTCATTCTCATTTCATACACAGGCACAGTGTTACTGGTAAATAACACAAATATATTTAAAAACATTGCAATAGTCACACCAAAAATGTGTGTGGGGAATGAAAGTGGCAGGCACATGTGGGGAAGTGTTTCTCTTTGGATATACTGTAGTTCTTTTCTAGCATCTACTACTAAAGTCCCCCATCACCCCAGTTTCACAAAAAGCAAAAATCAGGTGCTGCTGTAATGCATTTTCTTCTGTGTGAATAAAGGCAAAACATGAGAGCTGTGGGAGATGTGGGTGCTAGTCTCCCTCCTCCTTATGGAATCCTTTTAAAATAACTACATCACTCATTCATTCACATCTCTCATGTTATTCTTCATTTTCTTCTCCATAAGATAAAAAATGATACGAGTTCATCTTTATCACTTGGGCTGTTCAACAACCTATGTATTTTCTGCAAAGTCAATGTGTACATATGACCTACTGGTCAACAGTTTTGCACTTATAGCTAGTAGCTGTACTGAGGAGGGCAGAATTTTTCAAATACCTTCCATGCAAGTGAAGGAATCTCTATAAGCGATATATAGTATGAAAAAAGAGCTAAATATCTGTACTTATATGGAAAAACTTATGCTGTCATGTGATGGTATTCATCCTCTATAGGATCATCAGATGACAATAGGTGTTCCTTCAACATAACCTTCATCATAACTTAACTAGTTTCATTGATACTCGTAAAACTTTATACACGAGTATTACAGCATCTAGTTTTTATTTCGTCTGAGATATGCCTCCTCTATAAAAAGTTTTTCATGGAACTTAGCCTAAATTATCACATAAAGATGATTTACCTGTGTAGCATGGTACATACATTAGACTGACTTTGTCCGTCATCATTCATCTGTATATCATCGAACGCTGGCAGTCACACCATCACCTGCAACTTAACCCCTGTTATAACTTCTGAAGTCTACATTCATATACTTCTTAAATTTCATAGATATTTCTTAGCATCTAAGGAATCTAATGGCATAAGACGAGTAACTCTGGTTTGAATTTTGCCGTTGTTATGCTCCTTATCATAAGGTTTATCTTAACACTTAACCTGGCTGAAAATTTAATGAAAGTCAAACCTTTGATCAAGGAAGTAACTAAAGATGTTTTTGACATTTTCCAGACAATAATGCTATCCATTTTCATTTCACTTCCAATACCTATGATCTAATGCATGCGATGCAAGTGTTAGATGGAACACTCTTCTTCTTGATATATATTTCTGACTAGTCTATCTGTATTAAGTCACAATGCCTTAGGGTTATAGGAAATATATGACTATGTACCTAAATACGATGATCAGCACTTATCAATAAAGATTTTATATATAAAAAAAATGCTTAACGTGCACACAGTGTAACAGCTTCTTAATCCCGAAACTCTTACATTTCTGAAAAACTGCCCAACAAGTTTAAAAAAGATTTAAATGGATGAGCAAATAAAAACAAGAAAACCATAGTCTGGAAAAATATCAACAATTAAATACTCTGCAAACTGAAAAAGAACTAGTTACTAAGGGAAGATAAAATATCAGAGTAGCCATAATTACCTGAAATCTCCTTCACATTTTTCTTGTTTGACGACAAATCTAACTGTAGGAGACATTACCAGTTTGTTCACAACAGTACCAACGAAGAAAAGGCCATATATGCTGAGTATCCCAATCCACCCAGTCCTACCAAAGACAGAGTTGAAATTAGCAAACCTTTGGATGTAACTTGAATTTGGCAATATATTAGTAAAAGCTGTCAATTGATTTTCAAACCATCCATTTATTCACTAAAACTTCTGTGTAGCATTCTATAAAAAAGGCATTCTTTACACAGACAGTGGTGCCATGAATCTGAATAATTCCTGAACCCAGCAAGGCATGCTAAAGATAGTCAACAATACATTCTAAATGATAGAAAATTAGTTCTGCAGAAAAAGTCTTATTTCTGTTATATGGATTCATGCGAATTGGCAAATTTAATGCCTTGTATATTTCAAGCAAGTCTATCGAGACTCAGTGACAAAATATATCTCATAGATATGACAGAGAAGAGTATCACCACAACCTTGCATGATCTTGTATGAAAGGAAACTCAATACTCTTCCAGAAAAATATTAGGAATCTATTAAAATGATTTAATTTAAACTTCAACAATTTACAACAAAGTTACTGAAGGCAGATATGAATCAACTAAAGCAGTATTGCAATCACAGACCTGTAACTTCCTACAGACTAAAAAAAAAGCAGAATACTTTGCCACTTGCATATGCTCTTTTATAAGCTCCTCTTTCCATGTTCAAACTCTAAGCATTTTGGTCCAGCTTTATTTTATATGAATATGAAGGTCATATGTGTCCTGGTATATGAAAAAATATTCATGCACAACTAGATATTAATATCCTGAAAGGGAATACTTTTTCTTTTTCAACAATTAACATTTTCTGATTCAAAGTGACTCACCCTACATATGCTCTATATGTGTAATACCCAATTTGGAATGGTGAAATTATGACTTTCGTTGTGATTGAAGATAGGGTTTTGCTTAGCTTCTCCACATCCTGGGTCATACGTTGATCCCTGTAAAATGTAAAAATCTTCTTAGTAAAAGTACTGTAAACTAAGATGTTTCAGATCCTAAACATATGATTAATTAAAAAACAGAGTAAGTATGGAAAATATGGGAGGGGTTGTGAAGAAAAGAGATAATACCTGTCAACAAGTACCTCTGATGAGATTTTGCTATGAGACAGGCTAGGGTGTAGCACTCACCATGCATGTAGTTTGTTGATAATGTTGTACAGTACCTTTATTCTCTGCTACCTCATACAATGCTTAGTTGTAAATTTTGGGCTCATCTGCAACTGTTTCTAATCATGTCTATTTTCTGTGCTCACTCTTTGTATGATTAGTTTTGAGCGGGCCACGAGAGGATTTTTCCCTCTGAAGTTCAGTCATCTGTTCTTGACACTACCTTGCTAATACAAGAAATGGTGATTATGTATGGAAAAAGAAAATGTGAGTGTGTGTATATATATTTTCTTTTTCTCATACTTGTTTGCTACTTTGCGTAGTAGTGAGTTACTGCTAGGAAGAGAGGCCTTAACTGCTTACATCCATTCTCCAACTGCCACACAATGCATCAAAACCACAGCGCTCTATCCACAACCAGGCTCCACGGACTTTTCTGTGGTTTCCCCTGGCAGCTTATATGTACTGGTTCAGTCCAATGACAGCTCATCATCCCCTGTATACCACATAGCTCCAATTAATTCTATCTTATGTAAATCTTTTACCCTCCTGCATATTCTTTCTTTCTTTCATACTTGTTCACCGTCTTCAGCTTCAGAAGTATGGCAGCCTTGGGTTGCAGGAGGCTTGGGAAAGACATCATTGATAACTTCAGAACTTAAGTATTTTCAAAAGAAAAATCAAAGTCTATATTCTCCATTGTTTGCAGTTGAAAAAAAGGTTATAAAGGGAGTGGATATAAGTCACTGAAGATCTAATGCAGACCAAGATATGTAAAACTTACGGGTTATCAACAGTTTTGTCCAAAACGTTGAGTGTGTAATAACTGATCCCTGAGAAGTAGAGACGATGGAGCGCTCGACAAAGCAACTGACGCCATGTAATATACAGAATACTGTCAATGTATTTCTTTGCACTTTTTACCTGAAATGAAGATGAAACTGTTGTTGTGAAATTACAAATGCAGAACATTGTAATACAAATTACATCATGCGACTTTTTAATCCTAATGTGTGAAACAAAACACTTACATCTTATCCAAGTCGTGCAATTAGAGAAATTGTAAACATGATTAGAAATACACTAATAACTACATTATTCGAGCTTTCCTCAACAGAATAATTTCATCCATAATATTATCTTAAAGAGGCCTACAGTCAGATGCTTAACAGTCATTAACTACAATATTTCTCCATCTGCCCATACTTTCATAATCTATGCTCACAGGGGATTACAGCTTTTAAAGACACTGGATTTCAAAATAGGAAAAGTATTATTCTTGCATCAGGGAAGGACTACCTGTGGGCAATCCTCTTTTATTTCTATACACAAACTTCCTCCTATATTCTACTACAGCATGCTTCACTGTTATCACCATGTAACACAGTGAGATACAGGTTTGTGGTCTGGCAGGCCTAAATGGAAATTGACAAGGGGAGTCTGTGATGATATCACATGACAAGCATAATGCAGAGGCCTCATATTTTGAGTATTGGTCTTTTCTATTCTGTGCTTATGGGGCTCCAGTTTCAGGAAGAAATGGCTTTCTGATTTTCAAAACCTAATTTTTGTTATCACAAATATTTTTCTCATGAAAGTTACTATATATATATATATATATATATATATATATATATATATATATATATATATATATATATATACAAAGTATAAAAAAAAAAAAAATATATATATATATATATATTTGCAAGAGGTGAAAAAAAGGGCAAATGAGAGTTGGGGTGAGAGACTATCAGTAAATTTTAGGGAGAATAAAAAGATGTTCTGGAAGGAGGTAAATAGGGTGCGTTAGACAAGGGAGCAAATGGGAACTTCAGTGAAGGGCGCAAATGGGGAGGTGATAACAAGTAGTGGTGATGTGAGAAGGAGATGGAATGAGTATTTTGAAGGTTTGTTGAATGTGTCTGATGACAGAGTGGCAGATATAGGGTGTTTTGGTCGAGGTGGTGTGCAAAGTGAGAGGGTTAGGGAAAATGATTTGGTAAACAGAGAAGAGGTAGTAAAAGCTTTGTGGAAGATGAAAGCCGGCAAGGCAGCAGGTTTGGATGGTATTGCAGTGGAATTTATTAAAAAAGGGGGTGACTGTATTGTTGACTGGTTGGTAAGGTTATTTAATGTATGTATGACTCATGGTGAGGTGCCTGAGGATTGGCGGAATGCGTGCATAGTGCCATTGTACAAAGGCAAAGGGGATAAGAGTGAGTGCTCAAATTACAGAGGTATAAGTTTGTTGAGTATTCCTGGTAAATTATATGGGAGGGTATTGATTGAGAGGGTGAAGGCATGTACAGAGCATCAGATTGGGGAAGAGCAGTGTGGTTTCAGAAGTGGTAGAGGATGTGTGGATCAGGTGTTTGCTTTGAAGAATGTATGTGAGAAATACTTAGAAAAGCAAATGGATTTGTATGTAGCATTTATGGATCTGGAGAAGGCATATGATAGAGTTGATAGAGATGCTCTGTGGAAGGTATTAAGAATATATGGTGTGGGAGGCAAGTTGTTAGAAGCAGTGAAAAGTTTTTATCGAGGATGTAAGGCATGTGTACGTGTAGGAAGAGAGGAAAGTGATTGGTTCTCAGTGAATGTAGGTTTGCGGCAGGGGTGTGTGATGTCTCCATGGTTGTTTAATTTGTTTATGGATGGGGTTGTTAGGGAGGTAAATGCAAGAGTCTTGGAAAGAGGGGCAAGTATGAAGTCTGTTGGGGATGAGAGAGCTTGGGAAGTGAGTCAGTTGTTGTTCGCTGATGATACAGCGCTGGTGGCAGATTCATGTGAGAAACTGCAGAAGCTGGTGACGGAGTTTGGTAAAGTGTGTGGAAGAAGAAAGTTAAGAGTAAATGTGAATAAGAGCAAGGTTATTAGGTACAGTAGGGTTGAGGGTCAAGTCAATTGGGAGGTGAGTTTGAATGGAGAAAAACTGGAGGAAGTGAAGTGTTTTAGATATCTGGGAGTGGATCTGTCAGCGGATGGAACAATGGAAGCGGAAGTGGATCATAGGGTGGGGGAGGGGGCGAAAATTTTGGGAGCCTTGAAAAATGTGTGGAAGTCGAGAACATTATCCCGGAAAGCAAAAATGGGTATGTTTGAAGGAATAGTGGTTCCAACAATGTTGTATGGTTGCGAGGCGTGGGCTATGGATAGAGTTGTTCGCAGGAGGATGGATGTGCTGGAAATGAGATGTTTGAGGACAATGTGTGGTGTGAGGTGGTTTGATCGAGTAAGTAACGTAAGGGTAAGAGAGATGTGTGGAAATAAAAAGAGCGTGGTTGGGAGAGCAGAAGAGGGTGTTTTGAAATGGTTTGGGCACATGGAGAGAATGAGTGAGGAAAGATTGGCCAAGAGGATATATGTGTCGGAGGTGGAGGGAACGAGGAGAAGAGGGAGACCAAATTGGAGGTGGAAAGATGGAGTGAAAAGGATTTTGTGTGATCGGGGCCTGAACATGCAGGAGGGTGAAAGGAGGGCAAGGAATAGAGTGAATTGGAGCGATGTGGTATACAGGGGTTGACGTGCTGTCAGTGGATTGAATCAGGGCATGTGAAGCGTCCGGGGTAAACCATGGAAAGCTGTGTAGGTATGTATATTTGCGTGTGTGGACGTGTGTATGTACATGTGTATGGGGGGGGGGGTTGGGCCATTTCTTTCGTATGTTTCCTTGCGCTACCTCGTAAACGCGGGAGACAGCGACGAGGTATAAAAAAAAAAAAAAAAAAATATATATATATATATATATATATATATATATATATATATATATATATATATATATATATATATATATATATATATATATTTTTTTTTCGCTTTGTCGCTGTCTCCCGCGTTTGCAAGGTAGCGCAAGGAAACAGACGAAAGAAATGGCCCAACCCCCCCCGCCCCATACACATGTATATACATACGTCCACACACGCAAATATACATACCTACACAGCTTTCCATGGTTTACCCCAGACGCTTCACATGCCTTGATTCAATCCACTGACAGCACGTCAACCCCGGTATACCACATCGCTCCAATTCACTCTATTCTTTGCCCTCCTTTCACCCTCCTGCATGTTCAGGCCCCGATCACACAAAATCTTTTTCACTCCATCTTTCCACCTCCAATTTGGTCTCCCTCTTCTCCTCGTTCCCTCCACCTCCGACACATATATCCTCTTAGTCAATCTTTCCTCACTCATTCTCTCCATGTGCCCAAACCATTTCAAAACACCCTCTTCTGCTCTCTCAACCACGCTCTTTTTATTTCCACACATCTCTCTTACCCTTACATTACTTACTCGATCAAACCACCTCACACCACACATTGTCCTCAAACATCTCATTTCCAGCACATCCATCCTCCTGCGCACAACTCTATCCATAGCCCACGCCTCGCAACCATACAACATTGTTGGAACCACTATTCCTTCAAACATACCCATTTTTGCTTTCCGAGATAATGTTCTCGACTTCCACATATTCTTCAAGGCTCCCAGAATTTTCGCCCCCTCCCCCACCCTATGATCCACTTCCGCTTCCATGGTTCCATCCGCTGCCAGATCCACTCCCAGATATCTAAAACACTTCACTTCCTCCAGTTTTTCTCCATTCAAACTCACCTCCCAATTGACTTGACCCTCAACCCTACTGTACCTAATAACCTTGCTCTTATTCACATTTACTCTTAACTTTCTTCTTTCACACACTTTACCAAACTCAGTCACCAGCTTCTGCAGTTTCTCACATGAATCAGCCACCAGTACATATATATATATATATAGAGTTGTGCGCAGGAGGATGGATGTGCTGGAAATGAGATGTTTGAGGACAATGTGTGGTGTGAGGTGGTTTGATCAAGTGAGTAACGTAAGGGTAAGAGAGATGTGTGGTAATAAAAAGAGCGTGGTTGAGAGAGCAGAAGAGGGTGTTTTGAAGTGGTTTGGGCACATGGAGAGAATGAGTGAGGAAAGATTGACCAAGAGGATATATGTGTCGGAAGTGGAGGGAACGAGGAGAAGAGGGAGACCAAATTGGAGGTGGAAAGATGGAGTGAAAAAGATTTTGTGTGATCGGGGCCTGAACATGCAGGAGGGTGAAAGGAGGGCAAGGAATAGAGTGAATTGGAGCGATGTGGTATACCGGGGTTGACGTGCTGTCAGTGGATTGAATCAAGGCATGTGAAGCGTCTGGGGTAAACCATGGAAAGCAGTGTAGGTATGTATATTTGCGTGTGTGGACGTATGTATATACATGTGTATGGGGGGGGGGGGGTTGGGCCATTTCTTTCGTCTGTTTCCTTGCGCTACCTTGCAAACGCGGGAGACAGCGACAAAGTATAATAAAAAAATAATAAAATAAAAATAATCTTTCTTATTCCGTTTTCTGCATCATTCATTTAAACTTTCCTTGTGAGAAGAGTAAATTTCATATTGTTCTTGACCTTTCTTAGTTCAAGGGTGTATGTGACTATATCAACTATCTATAAATCTACTATACCAAATACCCCTTATCAACAATACTTAAGCATAAAATAGTGTCCTTACTGTTGAAATTGCCAAAATGAGTCCCAAGGCTTTAAGAGTAAGGTACGAGAATCCCTGTTCATTCCGCTCACCAAATACTTTGTAGTATTTACTGGAAATGAGCCCCATGTGGTAGGCAAGGAACTGCTCTGTAAGAGATGAAAACAAATATTTCATTATTTTTAGATGTATTATGTATCACCAAAACAAATTAACTGAGAGATGATGGTATGTGTTTAATCATGATATGAAAACCCATGCAGTGTTTTTTCTAAGTACATGAAGGGTGAGCAGGAATAAAAGGCATTGGGATAAATGCTTAACATGCTTAGGGAAAGTCTTCATTCTCAACTTTTCCATTCAAAGGCTTATCTTTTTGAATGATTGCTTTTTATACTTTAGCAGCATTCAATTGCACTCTTTTGCATTGCAGTATATTCATCTGGCAATATAAACCTATAAAGATAAAGCATCTGAATTATAGAAATTCTAAATTATGTATGGCAGCATGATAACTGTTCAAACAACTAACATCACTAAAAAAGCTAGAATTCATTAGGAGAAAGAAGGGCTAAAGTAAATCAAATTGCAGTAACACAATGCCTCTCAGACAATCACAGCATATGTCCTTATATATTACAATCAATTACAGTTCACGCTTTTTTCCTTCATCTTCAATTTTCAAAAAACTGTGCATAGCATATCTTGTCCTAAATAACTATTTCTACTTCATCATTTCTCTTTGGATGTTAGTGCTGCATCTGCAACAAAAAGATACAATACAAAGCTTGTAAAGTGTTTCTCATACATCCTCCTGTCTAATATAAGGAAGGTAAAAAACGCAGATGCATTCTTCTGGTTTTAAAACCAACAGCCATCCTAGTTGTATCTCAATGCTTAATGTAAACTCATAATAAGTTGTCAACCTACTTCTGATCAGCAATATTTCTACAGAACTTTTTAGGAAATAAATTTTAAAGACCCATATCCCAAACATAGGCACATCATTCGCTGATTTCTCTATCACTCAACTTGTAAATTAGGATACTAGCTCATTCACTAGAAGAATAAAATTCATTATCACAAAGGTAGGTGGGAAAATCTTTGTGGAAGATGAAAGCTGGCAAGGCAGCGGGTTTCGATGGTACTGCAGTGGAATTTATTAAAAAAAGGGGGTGACTGTATTGTTGACTGGTTGGTAAGGATATTTAATGTATGTATGACTCATTGTGAGGTGCCTCAGGATTGGTAGAATGCATGCATAGTGCTATTGTACAAAGGCAAAGGGGATAAAGGTGAGTGCTCAAATTAGAGGCATAAGTTTGTTGAGTATTCCTGGGAAATTATATGGGAGGGTATTGATTGAGAGGGTGAAGGCATGTACAGAGCATCAGACTGGGCAAGAGCAGTGTGGTTTAAGAAGTGGTAGAGGATGTGTGGATCAGGTGTTTGCTTTGAACAATGTTTGTGAGAAATACTTAGAAAAGCAAATGGATTTGTATGTAGCATTCATGGTGTGAAAAGTAAAAGGGTTAGGGAAAATGATTTGGTAAACAGAGAAGAGGTACTAAAAGCTTTGCAGAAGATGAAAGC
The DNA here is from genome assembly GCF_036320965.1 of Panulirus ornatus. Taxonomy (NCBI): domain Eukaryota; kingdom Metazoa; phylum Arthropoda; class Malacostraca; order Decapoda; family Palinuridae; genus Panulirus; species Panulirus ornatus. The sequence continues at coordinate 25,777,846 of NC_092260.1, read as the reverse complement.
CGGCAAGGCAGCGGGTTTCGATGGTATTGTAGTGGAATTTATTAAAAAGGGGGTGACTGTATTGTTGACTGGTTAGTAAGGTTATTTAATGTATGTATGATTCATGGTGAGGTGCCTGAGGATTGGCGGAATGCTTGCATAGTGCCATTTTACAAAGGCAAAGGGGATAAGAGTGAGTGCTCAAATTACAGAGGTATAAGTTTGTTGAGTATTCCTGGTAAATTATATGGGAGGGTATTGACTGAGAGGGTGAAGACATGTACAGAGCATCAGATTGGGGAAGAGCAGTGTGGTTTCAGAAGTGGTAGAGGATGTGTGGATCAGGTGTTTGCTTTGAAGAATGTATGTGAGAAATACTTAGGAAAGCAAATGGATTTGTAAGTAGCATTTATGGATCTGGAGAAGGAATATGATAGAGTTGATAGAGATGCTCTGTGGAAGGTATTAAGAATATATGGTGTGGGAGGCAAGTTGTTAGAAGCAGTGAAAAGTTTTTATCGAAGATGTAAGGCAAGTGTATGTGTAGGAAGAGAGGGAAGTGATTGGTTCTCATTGAATGTTGGTTTGCGGCAGAGGTATGTGATGTCTCCATGGCTGTTTAATTTGTTTATGGATGGGGTTGTTAGGGAGGTGAATGCAAGAGTTTTGGAAAGAGGGGCAAGTATGTAGTCTGTTGTGGATGAGAGAGCTTGGGAAGTGAGTCAGTTGTTGTTTGCTGATGATACAGCGCTGGTGGCTGATTCATGTGAGAGACTGCAGAAGCTAGTGACTGAGTTTGGTAAAGTGTGTGAAAGAAGAAAGCTGAGAATAAATGTGAATAAGAGTAAGGTTATTAGGTACAGTAGGGTTGAGGGTCAAGTAAATTGGGAGGTAAGTTTGAATGGAGAAAAACTGGAAGAAGTGAAGTGTTTTAGATATCTGGGAGTGGATTTGGCAGCGACTGGAACCATGGAAGCGAAAATGAGTCACAGGGAGGGGGGTGTCTGAGAGCGTTGAAAAATGTGTGGAAGGCGAGAACATTATCTTGGAAAGCAAAAATGGGTATTTTTGAAGGAACAGTGTTCTAACAATGCTATATGGTTGCGAGGTGTGAGCTATGGATAGAGTTGTGCGGAGGAGGGTGCAACTATAAAATGATGGAAGGTAAAACTTTGAAAACTGAATTACTGGTGCATGTGCAATCAGAATGATTATGATATCTGCTTAAAACCACACTGAGAGACAAGAGAAGTCAAAATTTGAACTAGTTTGATAAGAAAAATTGATTACACACTTCCTAACACATATTCAGCTATCCTAAAACATATAAAATGAATGCAGTGACTAACAAATGTAAGCATTAGAAAAAAAAGTTCACATGACTGATATAATAATTTCCCCCAAACTGGCTAAGTCCAGTTGCTGATGTAAGAGAATGTGAAACTGCAACTTTACCTTAATTCTCCCAAACTGGGAAATGAGCTTTCAGACATATAAACTGTAAGGTAAACATTTTTGCCATATATAGCCAATGAAAATATAATAAGCATGAGCTGACTACAGTATACAAGAGAAACTCAAAAATACAAACCTCAATGATGTCATCTCACTTTGCCAAAATATGAGAAGAATTAGAAATAAGCTGGAGGGTTATACATCTTTGACAAACTATGAAATATCAAAAAAATGTGGTTGGTATCCATAAGCTCTCAGATGAGAACATGACAAATTCTGCTCTTGTTTACTGGTCAAAGAAAGATAACATGAAAACCTTAAAAATCAATACAGAGGCACATATCAATGTGTTTGAGAAAATCTACCTAGCTACCTATGATGAGATTTTGCCATAAAGTAAGGTTAGTGCATTGCATATACCAGTCTCTATTTTTTCATGCTGGACGCTCCAATTACAGACAAAAATCCACATAAAGACAGGCCTCAACTGAAATATAGAGAGGATTATGAAAGGGAAAAAGAAGAGATATGGGATAATTTTGTTTGTAATGTTATTTTCTGCTGCCACAATACTGCAAAGTTTTTCTTAGATTCATCTAGAATAGTTTTCAATCATTTCATTTGTCTTGTCTTCTCTTGAAGGCTTTTATTACTCATTCCATATATTGCTCTTAAGTTAACTTACCAAGAAAACAGAGGAAAAGCAAAAGGAAGAAAAGTCCTGTTGGGACTGAACACCATCCAGGAAAGATAATTCGAATGATCTTCCAAAGACGTCTGAACATGTGAAGGTCAAATCCCACATTTTCCAAGTTTTTCTCAGGTTTCCCCATCCTTATGCTGGTAATATGCTGAGCTTCAGATGTCTGTAAATTAAATTATGACTTCAGAATATGATTGCAAAATCCCTAATCCAAGTAATGGGAAATTAAATCATCACATTATATTTTAAAATGAACATTGATTATGCAATGTTATCATAGTTTATCACTACTATACACATCTGATGACATATACTACTGTGCATCACACTAAATGAGATATTATCTATATTGTGAAGATGTTTCATAAAGAATTGAGAGGGGATACAAATAATCCAATCCCGAACATCTGCCATACTAGGGCCTTGCATTCAATATTGTGTGCTACACCAAGTTGGGAAGGCTTTGCACAAGTAACACTTCTATGTAGCTCTATGTAGCGTGAGTCACTATGGGATATAGACCTAGTGATACACCCAATATTTCCATATCAATCTGAAATACACAATCTACAAAGAATTTGTCCCCTTAGAAGCCATTAACTTCTTCCTTAAAAACTTTCCATTTAACTCCTATTCCTCTCCTTGAATTACAGCGGTATAAGTCTGATGAGTAACCTGGTTAGCTGTATGGAAAAGTGGTAAACTGAGGGCGTGGTGGCATCCACACAGCACCTGACTGGGGAGGTACAATGTGGATTCAGGATTGGCAAAGGATATGTGGATGAGGTATTTGCTCTGGTGAACTTGTGTAAGAAATGCTTGGACAGAGAGAGAGGACTATGCATGTGGTATTTATAGATCTCGAGAAAGTGCATGAGACGGTGGAAAGATGCTTTGTGGAAGGTGTTATCAATATATGGTAAGCCAGGAAAGCTACTGAATGTAGGGAGGGGTTTCTACTAAGAAAGTAAAGCATGTGTGTGAGTAAGAAGGGAAAAGGGGTAGTGGTTCCTTTAGAATGTGGGTCTACATCAGAGGTGTGTGATATCACCAACAAGGCTGTTTCATCTGTTCATGGATGGGATGATGAAGGAAGGAAATGTGACTGTTTTGGAGCAGATGGTTGGTTGTCAATTTGTTTTGGTATAGGAGGGCGGATGGAAGGCAAGGAGCATGCTCTGGTGGCTTGAAAGTGAAACTTAAAAAGCTATAATCTGAGTTTGGAGAAGTGTGTGAAAGATGGGTGTTGTAAGTTAATGTGAACTAAAGTAATAATGTACCGAGATGTGATAAGTGAAGACTTTTGCTGTGGCCAACCACTTGACAGGAGTCCCCAGAGGGAAGGGGCAAACATATACTCTATTTCATATCTATTATACTTAATCGCCATCTCCCACGTTAGCAGAGTAGCACAAGGAAACAGATGAGGAATAGCTCAACCCACCCACATACACAAGTATATACACAAATGCCCACACATGCACATATACATACATTCCAATGTATACCTATACATACATACACAGACATATACATATATATACACACGTACATATTCATACTTGCTGCCTTCATCCATTCCTGTTGCCACCCCTCTGCTTTCCTGTGGGGCGGGGTTGTGACAGGAGTGGATGAAGGCAAGCGAGTATGAATGTGTACATGTGCATGTATGTAATGTCTGTGTATGTGTATGTATATGTTTGCATATGTTGATATGAATATGTATGTATAAGTGCGTTTGTGGGTGTTTATGTATATATATGTTTTCTGACGCTACCTCGCTGATGAGAGAAACAGTAATTCTGTATAATAATAAATACATACATACACACATATAAATATATATACACATGTACATATTCATACTTGCTGCCTTCATCCATTCCCATTGCCACCCCTCTGCTTTCCTGTGGGGCGGAGTTGTAACAGGAATGGATAAAGGCAAGTGAGTATGAATGTGTACATGTGCATGTATGTAATGTGTGTATGTGTATGTATATGTTTGCATATGTTGATATGAATATGTATGTATATATGCGTTTATGGGTGTTTATGTATATATATGTTTTCTGACGCTACCTCGCAGATGAGAGAAACAGTAATTCTGTATAATAAAAAATAAATAAATCATAAACATATATATATATATATATATATATATATATATATATATATATATATATATATATATATATATATATATATATATATATAAAGAAACAGATAAATACATGTAGCATAGGGGTGAGAAAGGAGTTTGTTTCAGTGGTAAAGACCTGGAGAAAGTGGAGTGTTTTACATACCTATGATTGAACATGGCAACAGATGAAACCCGGAGAATGGAATGAGTCACAAGGTGGTAGATGGGATTAGGTCTTAGGTATATTAAGGAATGTATGGAAGGAGAGATGACGCCACTGTCCTGACAGTGTTATATGGATGTGAGTCTTGGGCCTTGAACATAAAAGAAAGGAACAGGGTGTTGGAAACCAAATACCTGAGTACAGCATATAGTATGAGGTGGGCTGACTGTGTAAGAAATGATGTTAAACAGAGTGTGGTAGTAAGTGCAGTCTGACTGTGACAACTGACCAAGGGGAGCTCGAGTGGTTTAGACATGAAGATGAGCAACGAAAGAATGACTAAGAAGTCACTGGAGGAAGCAAGACACATGGGAGAGATTGAGAAGATGGAAGTATGGAGTGATGAAGGCTTTGGGGCACTGAGGCCTAAACTTTCAGGAGGGTGAGAGGTGTACAGGGGGACTGAATGAAGTGGATCAATATACTGTATTGGGGGAGGGGGGTTTCTGGTGTCTATAAGCTGAACCAGGGAACATGAAGTGCTCAAAGTAAACCTTGAGGCTTGTCTGTAGGCCTTGGCTATGTATGGAAATCTCAGGTTTCAGAACATTTTACTTGACAGCAAGTGGTGGACGTCTTCTTTTGTTCCTATTGCTAAATCTTTAAAGTAGGAAAAGACATTAAGGAAAAGACATTTTAAGGAAAAGACATTTTATTTACTTTAGTAATTCAGTCAGTACTAAATGACTGGAAGTCTAATTTGCATTAACAAATTCTGTCACAACCTCTATCATTACAATAACCTGAAATCTATTTTCTTTATCATACTCTCTTAATAATTCAACTGAAAATCATTGGTGTAATAGCAGTATATAAGAATTCTAGTACCAGAAAAGTGGAAAGGCTTATCCAAATACCCACACTGGTCTTAGTCTCTAGCAGCACAGATAACTAACATTCTACTATATCAAATCACAATATACATGTATAAGGTATATATACTATGAAGGAGCTCTGCAAACGAGGAAAAATAAAATAACATGATATAAGACGAATGCATAGATAATAACTTATGAATATCACCCTTTTCAAAAAGATACCTATGGCTGCTTAAATCTACTAAAAACATTCTGAAAGAACCAATCAACTAAGCAGTCTCAAAGTACAAAAGATACAAATGATTGCTTACTCTCACAAACAATCTACTGTCTCTGACAAGATAAAAACGATAATAAGTATGATGAAATGCTGTCAAGGATAAGACAGTTCCACCACAGAATATAACAATAACAACAACAACAATAACAATAATAATAATAAAAATAATGATAATAGAGCAATATAGGCACTAGAAGAGGAGAGTCTCCAGAAATGTCATACATACACACACACACACACACACATATATATATATATATATATATATATATATATATATATATTATCCCTGGGGATAGGGGATTAAGAATACTTCCCACGTATTCCCTGCGTGTCGTAGAAGGCGACTAAAAGGGGAGGGAGCGGGGGGCTGGAAATCCTCCCCTCTCGTTTTTTTTTAAATTTTCCAAAAGAAGGAACAGAGGGGGGCCAGGTGAGGATATTCCAAAAAAGGCCCAGTCCTCTGTTCTTAACGCTAGCTCGCTAACGCGGGAAATGGAGAATAGTTTAAAAGAAAAAAAAAAAAAAAAAAAAAAAAAATATATATATATATATATATATATATATATATATATATATATATACGTATTATATTCGCCATTTCCCACGTTAGCGAGGTAGCGTTAAGAACAGAGGACTGAGCCTTAGAGGAAATATCCTCACTTGGCCAAGAGGGGAGCATTTCCAGCCCCCCCCCCCCCCCCCCCCCCCAAGTCGCCTACGACATGCTGAGAATACGTGGAAAGTATTCTCCCTCCCCTATCCAAAGGGAAATTATATATATATATATATATATATATATATATATATATATATATATATATATATATATATATATATAAATATATATATATTTTTTTTTTTTTTTTTTATACTTTGTCGCTGTCTCCCGCGTTTGCGAGGTAGCGCAAGGAAACAGACGAAAGAAATGGCCCAACCCCCCCCCCCATACACATGTACATACACACGTCCACACACGCAAATATACATACCTACACAGCCTTCCATGGTTTACCCCAGACGCTTCACATGCCTTGATTCAATCCACTGACAGCACGTCAACCCCTGTATACCACATCGCTCCAATTCACTCTATTCCTTGCCCTCCTTTCACCCTCCTGCATGTTCAGGCCCCGATCACACAAAATCCTTTTCACTCCATCTTTCCACCTCCAATTTGGTCTCCCTCTTCTCCTCGTTCCCTCCACCTCCGACACATATATCCTCTTGGTCAATCTTTCCTCACTCATTCTCTCCATGTGCCCAAACCATTTCAAAACACCCTCTTCTGCTCTCTCAACCACGCTCTTTTTATTTCCACACATCTCTCTTACCCTTACGTTACTTACTCGATCAAACCACCTCACACCACACATTGTCCTCAAACATCTCATTTCCAGCACATCCATCCTCCTGCGCACAACTCTATCCATAGCCCACGCCTCGCAACCATACAACATTGTTGGAACTACAATTCCTTCAAACATACCCATTTTTGCTTTCCGGGATAATGTTCTCGACTTCCACACATTTTTCAAGGCTCCCAAAATTTTCGCCCCCTCCCCCACCCTATGATCCACTTCCGCTTCCATGGTTCCATCCGCTGACAGATCCACTCCCAGATATCTAAAACACTTCACTTCCTCCAGCCTCTCACCATTCAAACTCACCTCCCAATTGACTTGACCCTCAACCCTACTGTACCTAATAACCTTGCTCTTATTGACATTTACTCTTAACTTTCTTCTTCCACACACTTTACCAAACTCCGTCACCAGCTTCTGCAGTTTCTCACATGAATCCGCCACCAGCGCTGTATCATCAGCGAACAACAACTGACTCACTTCCCAAGCTCTCTCATCCCTGGGGATAGGGGAGAAAGAATACTTCCCACGTATTCCCTGCGTGTCGTAGAAGGCGACTAAAAGGGGAGGGAGCGGGGGGCTGGAAATCCTCCCCTCTCAATTTTTTTAATTTTCCAAAAGAAGGAACAGAGAGGGGGGCCAGGTGAGGATATTCCCTCAGTGGCCCAGTTCTCTGTTCTTAACGCTACCTCGCTAACGCGGGAAATGGCGAATAGTTTGAAAAAAAAAAAAAAAAAAAAAAAAATATATATATATATATATATATATATATATATATATATATATATATATATATATATATATATATCAGAACCTTCACCGTGAAGATATATGCACAATCACCAGTGAAAAGAGAAAATAAGAAACGTTAAATACTTTCGTTTATTACATCCTCAGTGATATATACACATATGTATATATATATATATATATATATATATATATATATATATATATATATATATATATATATATATATATCCCAGGGAAATAGGTGAAAGAATACTTCTAAAGTATCCCCTAAGTGTTGTAGACGGCGACTAAGACGGGAAAGCCGGTGACTGGAAATCCTCCCCTCCTGTATAATATACTTTCCAAAAGAGATAACAGAGCAAGGAGACAAGTGAGGATTTTTCCCTATACGGCTCTCATCTGTTCTTAACGTTATATTGTTTAATAACTTTCCAAGGACACTACAATCAGAGACTGCATAATAACTATAACATTCTCTGTTTAACAAAAGAAAAAAAAAATTACACGAAACTAATACATTGCTACAGAAATTATCTTAATTTTACTCAACCTTCTTAGCAGTATATTATCTGCTTTCAGAGTTATTCTACCCAATCATACACTTCAGAACTGCTTACCATACTAGCTATCCTTGTCTACAGAGAAGAGCCGATAACATACCCGTCTTCGTAAAATCCAGTCATCAAATTTTACCCCGTTGTCAGCATATAATAAATGGTTTTCGACCAAATGCATTTTCTATGAATATATCATGCATTCCTGCACACTGCTGATCTGGTTCTCTGCAGCATCAAGCCGAGGAAACTTTCTTAAGCCTAAAAGAGAAGAGTTAGCTGCTTACCTTCTTTACCGTAGGGTCCGTTCTCTTCCTCGGCTACCAGCTTACTGGCTGGCTACCTGAATCTCGTCTGTGTGGTGCTTGCTTAGTAAGGTTATCATCTCGTTGCGGATTACAGAAAAAGATACCGATACAGATATTGTTGAACAATAAGTCACTAAAAGTTATTCATACGAAGATACCTGATATAACTGCGTAGCTGAATTAGCACTGAAATAGATATATGTCTTTTACATTTTATGAAAATCACTTAGGCTAAGGTGCAGTCATATCAAACTAGTGACTTCAGGTTTTAAACGAGGTACGTACCTTGAAGACTGGATTTTATTTCGTCCAGAGCTTTTCTGATATATCTTCAGTTCAACCCTCAATATTTCATCGATGACAGTACATAAAATATATAAAACTAAGTTGGGCCTCATAATACATGCAAAATTACTGATGGCACAAAGTAAAATATAATATACATGGCACAAAAATACAATCGGTCTAAAAACAGGATTAAAATTTCCTGACGAAATTGTTACATAATTGAATCCAGCTACTTGTAACAATGCAGATAAAATATAATTCCCAATACATTAAGATCATTAGCATCTTACTCCAAAAGGCAACAATAGTACTTACCTTTTACAAACATCACTAGTTGGCGCTGTCTAACTGACCGTGGAAGATCATTACAAATAACTATACCAGTATACATTTACGAACTACTACCGAAACCTAAGAACTAGCTAGCTTTCGTTCCCTTTCCGTATGTACTGATCATGAACCATTTAAAATATATTGTGGGGGACTACCATAAAAGATGATAAGGATGCATCCATATTTCAACTGTTCGATTCTGTGTTCTATTGGGAGAATACCAACCGTATTAAACTGATCAAAACTATTACAAGTTCTGGAAGATATGCAAATATCATCTTACACTTACATGTGTTACCCGAGGGCGTTTTTAATTGTAATAAAGTTCGTCTACTTTATAGGTCTTCTGATGCGATTCTCCAAGAATATGTAATACATAACTCCACTTTCATGTCCGTTTTGTGGTGGTTACACTGAGATATTTCTAAGCTGTTCTTCTCTTCCATATCTATCCTCATAAGTGTATGAGAGAGAGAGAGAGAGAGAGAGAGAGAGAGAGAGAGAGAGAGAGAGAGAGAGAGAGAGAGAGAGAGAGAGAGAGATCAAATCATTGGTTTGAATTCTACTTGAAGAAAATTACTCGCTAAATTGTACCACTCCAATGACATCGGTGAGCTGCACCCTAGTCATTTTCAGTTTATTCGCATGCGAGAATGGACTTTACAACTAATAATATTTGCTGGGCATGAAATAACACTGTCGTTTAGTCACTATGATAATTACTCTAAAGATCTTTTTAGGAGAAAAAGATTTCAGACTGTACAACGCAAACATACGAAAATGTCACTAAAATCTTAACTCAGCCATTGTCGATGGGTTTACATTCGGATGCAGAGAACGGCTTATCGAGTTACATGTGTCGACATGGTTCCCTTTATGTGAACAAGGTTAGGTTTATTGTGTTTGGAGGTTTGCACAGTCCTGCGTGGTGTTGGAACACAAAGAAAATTTCTTCGGAGTAATATACTTTCATTGAGCAAAATATTTACCTTTGATAAATTAGTTTTGCAAATTATTTTGCAGTAAAAGTGTATTGCACGGAGAACAGAAATATGCTGGGAACAAAAATTACGACCCCCCGTTTTTGTTATACAACACATGTCGGTGGTAAAAGGGCTATGAAAATCAAAGAAGTAACACAAATGAATGAGGTAAAATTTCAGAATACGGACACGCGTTTTCTAATTTATAGAATTTAACTAGGGTGGTATCAATGGATTCTTTAAAATGTGAAGAGCAAAGACAATGTAAGATTTCAGCTTTAGCACTTCCTACAATATCAATTGTAAGTTCTCTTAAACTGGGCATGGCTTTGAAGTACAGGGAAGTTGTGGGGAAAAGCACTCAAAATGGATAGCTGATGTCATTAATGAGCTCCTGACATTGTCATTTTATTTCATCAGATACTTAACGAATATGATAGACACCTACGACGTTTCGACTTCATTCCTAAACTCCTTACACTATGAAAATAGTCACTATCCCGCGGATGGCTGCCAAACGAATTAAAAAATCACCAGGCGCTTGCTTCGAGTCTGAGAATTTTCTTCCATCTTCCAATCCAAACTGCAAACCAAGTGAGACTGTAACGCAACATGTAAACTTGCCTATAGGGTCTAGAAGTGCCGAAGTTCCGTAATAATGGTACACTCCAGTGATCACCACCATGCACCGGTAACATTTGAAACCCATTGATGGCGAGTTTTCTAAACATGATGTTGAGTTCAGATGACTCAGGAAAAATAAGGCTCGAATTATTGGTTGTATGACCTGTGCCACACAGGGTCAGACTCCATCATCTACATCCACGTCTGAACTCACTGTTTACCTTCAGAAAGAAAATAAATCATACCGGTGGGTAAAGTTTCACAAATAATTACACTCGAAATATATTTGTAGTGTTGTTGATATTGGCTGGTTGTACCATCGTTTATAGTAGCCATAACGATTACGTACGAGTAGAACTCAGGTAATAAACACAAACGTGCTTCTGTTGAAACACATAGCACATAATCAACCTGGTCAGAAAACCTAACCAAATCAGTCGTACTTTAGCCTAACAGCGTTAGTAACTAGATGTAGAATAGTTTTATGTAATGGCTGAATCCAAAGATTAGAGTAAATGGTAGACCATGAACAGGAATATTTTATTCCAGATATTGGAGTAGGTGATAGTAGTGAGGGCTGTGAATACTATGAAAAATGTGGGGTTAGGTACCATAGGCATAAGTGAAATGCTACCTCCCATATTAGTAGAGATTTAGGGGCACTACAGAAGTAAATCATGGAAGGGAGAGCGACACAATTTTTTATTTCTATTTTCACTTTCTGAAAATATGTTGTGTCGTTCCTATAAAGTTGTGGGAGATTTGTTCACTGATGGTGTTACTGACTTCCTTTGCATGCAACCAGTATGGTGGAATGAAGATGATTGCCATGTTTTCAGTATATTTCGACTCAAAAGAAATCTGAAATACAAAGATAAATATCAGCCCCAAGGTGAAATTACCTCACCTTTTTTATGTTCTGTTGATATCTGTAGTGTTTCACTTATGCCCCATATATTTCCCATGAGTGTGAAAGTTGGTGATTTGGAAAGGAGCATATGATATTAATGTGAAATGTTTAAAAGGAGCAGGCTTGGAAAAGTGGTGTTTACAGAGATACCAAAGATGTAATGAATTAAGAATAGCATATGGTAAGAGTAAATGAACCTAGAGTGGAAGAGGAAGGGAAAGTATTTTGAGAATTGTGTTATGTGTGCAGCTATATTGTGTGGAAGGTGGGACTTGGACACATGAGAAAGGGTAGTCACTGATGGAATGAGAAAGTAAAATTGCTTGTTGAACAGAGGAAGTTGTGTGACCAGTATTTGCAGAAGTGTGAGACAGGAAGGATTGCAAGTGAACGTGAAAGGTTACATGTGAGGTACATACCTGAAAAAGAAGGATTTTGCAAGATTGGGAGAGAGAGTACTAATGTATTTTAGAAAGGAATGGGAAAATTATTTAGAGAGATGAATAGTGTGATAAAAAAATAACATTTGGCATTGAGGATAGCATACAGGGAAAGGGTAAAATGTGAAAAAGATAGGGTGTAAATTTTTGAAGGATGAATCACATGAGGAGGCATGGTTAATGGGCTGTTGATAAGAGAGGAGGTAGTGAAAGCCTTTCACAAGATGAAATTTGGTAAAGCGTCTGGAGTGGATAGGAGTGCAGCTGAGTTTCTTAAGAAAAGGGGTGACTGTATTGTTGAGTGATAAGTCTAGCCATTTCATGTTAGGATGATCCAACATAAGGTGCCTGACTGGCAGATTGCATGTACAGTTCTTATATGAAAATTAAAGTTTGAATTAAAGAGGTATAACATGAGTGGTGAAATATCACTGGTAGGTAGGCAGCCTCCAGCCAGGTTGGTATATTACTGGTACTACCTGCCTGGGTGTCTATGGTTTATCCTTACCGCTTCATAAGCCCTGATTTTGCCCATTGAAAGCACGCCGCCCCTCATATACCACATCCAATTCATTTTCATCAATGTGGTAAACCAGCACTTCAGTGGTTGTCAAGTTGCACTACTCTGACCCAGGTAGCATTCTTTTTTTGTGCCTTGCCCTCACATGGACTTTTGGCATTCTGTCCACAAACATACAATCTCTCCATGTCACACATAATGCTTGACAACACTAACTCACACAATTCATTCTTTGTAACTCTAGATTTTCCTGTGTTGAGCACTATGTGCTAACTCTGTCTCTTGGCAGAATGATTGGAGCAATATCTAGAAGTAATAGGTAGGAACATTAGTTAGTAGTAGTTGGTAGGAGCATTAGGTAGAAGTATTAGGTTGGAACATTAGGCAGGAACATCAGCCTCTGCCAGTGGCCTGGTAAGGCACAAAAGGCTAAGAAGCAGTACTGATAGGCCTTATCGAGAAGGTTCAGCTGGTCAGGCAATGATATACAGAAAAAGGATAACAACTTTAAATGATACAATTTATTGCTTTACAAAATTTATTATAAAACAAACACTAATTATAACATTCAATACTTTACATACAGCAGGCTCCAGATGGTTTAGTGTAATAGACAATTAAATTAGGATATTTTCCTTACAAGTCTGAAGAATAGTTCATGAAATCATAAAGTATCAATTTGTCAAAGTAACTGTGATGTGGACATAAGTGATGATCTGAAAACTTGCTGTAGCTACTATTTCAGTAAATATGTTTTTCAGAAAATAAGTGTATTTTTATATCTGAATAAGATCAATATATAGTGTGCATATGAAGGACTAAAAGAGTGATTAGACTTAAGGGGTAGAGTGAAAAAATATATACCACTACATGTCTTTTACTGAATGAAAAAATGAATGATTTTTCCAATGCCTTTTCAGTATCATAAACTTTGCATGTAAATATGTACATTAATGACTTTATTAATCTGAACCTATAAATTACTGAAACTATTAAATACAGTTCAATTCTCATTTAAAATCACAGTTTTTAAACAAGTATAAAACCAAATACTTTTTATGCTTCTGTAAAACTACGTGCATTATATCTGACCATTTCTCATATTACAATGCCCAACTAACAGAAGGTATTGCTAGAGGGTGCTCTTACTGTTCTAAGGTCTCATGGAATACAACACCATGAAATTAAGGATAGAGCCTACTGCAGTGGGTAACCTAAAGCATCACAGTTCCGGTCCAAGAGCTCTCTTGAAGTATCTTGCAGTTTTACCAAGAATCGCTGCAGCTCACAGCTCCCAAAGGCCTAGATGATACGATAAGGATTATTATGTAAATCAACTTAATTTAAATCATAAATTCTTTTTAATGTGTATTTATTTTTCAGCTATGTATGTACACTCACCACAAAAAGTAACGCTACCTTGAGTTCAATGGAATTTGAAATAAGCAATGTTACTCTAGCTATTTCCTAATCTTTTTTTTATACTTGATTGGTGATTGGTGTTTCCTGCATTATTATGGTAATGTCAGGAACAAGTGAAGAGTGGCCTTATTCGCTTACATCCTCTCTGTAGATGTCACGTATAAAGCTCCGAAACCAGAACCCCCTATTCACAGCCAAACCCAACAGACCCTTTGAAAGCTTCATATGCCTGGGATCAGCTCACTGACAGCATATGTCACCCCCTGTATACTGCACACCTCACATCCTCCTGTATGTTCAGTCTCTCCCTCCTCCTTGCTCTTTTTACCTCTGACTTCTGTCTTAGTCATTTTCTCCTCACTCATCCTCTCCATAAGTCCAAATAATTTCAACACGCCCTATTCAGCTCTTTCAAACATACTCCACTTACTACTACAGCTCTCTTACACTATTTCATACTCAATCTACCCTCCTCTCACCACATACTGTTCTTAAACATTTCACTTCTAGCACATCTACCATCTTATATATTTTGCACTCAGGGTCCAATGCTCACATCCATATAGCCCAATTGGGACTACTAAACCATCATATATACCCATCTTTGAACTCACAGATGCTAACCTCTCTTTCCACACAATACTAAATGCATCTGTACTGCCTTCCCCACCCTATAGATCATTTCTGCTCCTATAGTTCCATTCTCAGGTGTGCAAAACATGCCCTTCCTCCAGGTTCTTTCCATTCAAACTAACCTACCTATATCCCTTGCTAAACCTCATAACTATACTTTTATTCATATTAATTCTAATCTTCCTTCTTTCACACACTCTCCCATACTCAAACACCAGCGTCTGCAGGTTCTTACTCCGGTGTGTTACCAAAGCTGTGTCATCTGCAAGTAGCAACTGAGTTACCTTCCAAACCCCCTCCTCACACTCTCTCCGCAACCTTTGCATTTATCTCCTTACCACCCCATCCATAAACAGATTAGAGAGCTATTGTGACATCACATACCCTTGACATAGGACTACCTTCACTAGGAACCACTCACCCTCTTTCCTTCATACTTCTACACATGCGTTACTATTATTATTATTATTATACTTAACCGTTGTTTCCCGTGTCAGAGGTAGAGCTAGGACACAGACAAAGAATGGCCCATCCACTCATATACACATAAATGCCCATACATGCACATTATTTTTTTTTCATTACTTTGCTTTGTTGCTGTCTCCCGCGTTAGCGAGGTAGCGCAAGGAAACAGACGAAAGAATGGCCCAACCCACCCTCATACACATGTGTATACATACACGTCCACACACGCAAAATATACATACCTATACATCTCAATGTATACATATATATATATATACACACACAGACATATACATATATACACGTGTACATAATTCATACTGTCTGCCTTTATTCATTCCCATCGCCACCTTGCCACACATGGAATAACAACCCCCTCCCCCCTCATGTGTGCGAGGTAGCACTAGGAATAGACAACAAAGGCCCCATTTGTTCACACTCAGTTTCTAGTTGTCATGTAATAATGCACAGAAACAACAGCCCCCTTTCCACATCCAGGCCCCACAGAACTTTCCATGGTTTACCCCAGACACTTCACATGCCCTGGTTCAACCCACAGACAGCACGTCGACCCAGGTATACCACATCGTTCCAATTCACTCTATTCCTTGCACACCTTTCACCCTCCTGCATGTTCTGGCCACGATCACTCAAAATCTTTTTCACTCCATCCTTCCACCTCCAGTTTGGTCTCCCACTTCTCCTCGTTCCCTCCACCTCTGACACATATATCCTCTTGGTCAATCTTTCCTCACTCATTCTCTCCATGTGACCAAACCATTTCAACACACCCTCTTCTGCTCTCTCAACCACACTCTTTTTATTACCACACATCTCTCTTACCCTTACATTACTTACTCGATCAAACCACCTCACACCACATACTGTCCTCAAACATCTCATTTCCAACACATCCACCCTCCTCCGCACAACTCTATCCATAGCCCACGCCTCGCAACCATACAACATTGTTGGAACCACTACTCCTTCAAACATACCCATTTTTGCTTTCCGAGATAATGTTCTCGACTTCCACACATTCTTCAAGGCTCCCAGAATTTTAGCCCCCTCCCCCACCCTATGATTCACTTCCGCTTCCATGGTTCCATCCGCTGCCAAATCCACTCCCAGATATCTAAAACACTTCACTTCCTCCAGTTTTTCTCCATTCAAACTTACCTCCCAACTGAGTGACCCTCAACCCTACTGTACCTAATAACCTTGCTCTTATTCACATTTACTCTCAACTTTCTTCTTTCACACACTTTACCAAACTCAGTCATCAGCTTCTGCAGTTTCTCACATGAATCAGCCACCAGCGCTGTATCATCAGCGAACAACAACTGATTCACTTCCCAAGCTCTCTCTCTCTCATCCACAACGGACTGCATACTTGCCCCTCTTTCCAAAACTCTTGCATTCACCTCCCTAACAACCCCATCCATAAACAAATTAAACAACCATGGAGACATCACACGCCCCTGCTGCAAACCCACATTCACTGAGAACCAATCACTTTCCTCTCTTCCTACACGTTCACATGCCTTACATCCTCGATAAAAACTTTTCACTGCTTCTAACAACTTGCCTCCCACACCATATATTCTTAAAACCTTCCAGAGAGCATCTCTATCAACCTATCATATGCCTTCTCCAGATCCATAAATGCTACATACAAATCCATTTGCTTTTCTAAGTATTTCTCACATACATTCTTCAAAGCAAACACCTGATCCACACATCCTCTACCACTTCTGAAACCACACTGCTCTTCCCCAATCTGATGCTCTGTACATGCCTTCACCCTCTCAATCAATACCCTCCCATATAATTTACCAGGAATACTCAACAAACTTATACCTCTGTAATTTGAGTACTCACTCTTATCCCCTTTGCCTTTGTACAATGGCACTATGCAAGCATTCCGCCAATCCTCAGGCACCTCACCATGAATCATACATACATTAAATAACCTTACCAACCAGTCAACAATACAGTCACCCCCTTTTTTTTAATAAATTCCACTGCAATACCATCCGAACCCGCTGCCTTGCCGGCTTACATCTTCCGCAAAGCTTTTACTACCTTTTCTCTGTTTACCAAATCATTTTCCCTAACCCTCTCACTTTGCACGCCACCTCGACCAAAACACCCTATATCTGCCACTCTATCATCAAACACATTCAACAAACCTTCAAAATACTCACTCCATCTTCTCATATCACCACTACTTGTTATCACCTCCCCATTAGCCCCCTTCACCGAAGTTCCCATTTGTTCCCTTGTCTTACGCACTTTATTTACCTCCTTCCAAAACATCTTTTTATTCTCCCTAAAATTTAATGATACTCTCTCACCCCATCTCTCATTTGCCCTCTTTTTCACCTCTTGCACCTTTTTCTTGACCTCCTGCCTCTTTCTTTTATACATCTACTCATTTGCATTATTCCCCTGCAAAAATCGTCCAAATGCCTCTGTCTTCTCCTTCACTAATAATCTTACTTCTTCATCCCACCACTCACTACCCTTTCTAATCTGCCCACCTCCCACACTTCTCATGCCACAAGCATCTTTTGTGCAAGCCATCACTGCTTCCCTAAAACATCCCATTCCTCCCCCACTCCCCCTACCTCCTTCATTCTCACCTTTTTCCATTCTGTACTCAGTCTCTCCTGGTGCTTCCTCACACAAGTCTCCTTCCCAAGCTCACTTACTCTCACCATTCTCTTCACCCCAACATTCTCTCTTCTTTTCTGAAAACCTCTACGAATCTTCACCTTCGCCTCCACAAGATAATGATCAGACATCCCTCCAGTTGCACCTCTCAGCACATTAACATCCAAAAGTCTCTTTCGTGCGCCTATCAATTAACACGTAATCCAATAATGCTCTCTGGCCATCTCTCCTACTTACATACGTATTCTTATGTATATCTCTTTTTAAACCAGGTATTCCCAATCACCAGTCCTTTTTCAGCACATAAATGTACAAGCTCTTCACCATTTCCATTTACAACACTGAACAACCCATGTATACCAAGTATTCCCTCAACTGCCACATTACTCACCTTTGCATTCAAATCACCCATCACTATAACCCGGTCTCGTGCATCAAAACCACTAACACACTCATTTAGCTGCTCCCAAAACACTTGCCTCTCATGATCTTTCTTCTCATGCCCAGGTGCATATGCACCAATAATCACCCATCTCTCTCCATCCACTTTCAGTTTTACCCATATCAATCTAGAGTTTACTTTCTTACACTCTATCACATACTCCCACCACTCCTGTTTCAGGAGTAGTGCTACTCCTTCCCTTGCTCTTGTCCTCTCACTAACCCCTGACTTCACTCCCCAGACATTTCCAAACCACTCTTCCCCTTTACCCTTGAGCTTCGTTTCACTCAGAGCCAAAACATCCAGGTTCCTTTCCTCAAACATACTACCTATCTCTCCTTTTTTCACATCTTGGTTACATCCACACACATTTAGGCACCCCACTCTGAGCCTTCGAGGAGGATGATCACTCCCCGCGTGACTCCTTCTTCTGTTTCCCATTTTAGAAAGTTAATACAAGGAGGGGAGGATTTCCGGCCCCCCGCTCCCGTCCCCTCTAGTCGCTTTCTACGACACGCGAGGAATACGTGGGAAGTATTCTTTCACCCCTATCCCCAGGGATAATATACATATATATATACATATACACACACACACACACACACACACATATGCACATACACACACACACACACACATACATATATATACATATGAAAAATGTAAGAACAATTTAGAAACAAACTTTTAGCTTGAAATGAATGAAAAAAAATGAATGTCACATAATGGTTGTAAAAGTTTGTTCCATATTTCTTACCTTATAAAGCTGATGCCGCTCTGAAGCAATGATATCTGCTAACTGAAGACTTTCTTTGTAGTTTTGTGTAGAATGAAGGATGTTCTGCAGCAATGATGTGACCTACAATAATGAATTCTTCAGAATTAAAGTCAAGAAATAAAAGTTTCAAAGATTGGAAATGAACCCAGCTTATCTAATAAAGAACAAGGGTACAACATACTGTATAACTAAGCTCAGTGAAATCCTTGCCAGTGAGGATGTTGAAAGGAATTATGACATGAATACAATGTGTAAACCTAAAGTTTTGGTGGTAAATATAGCTGTAGACAGGAGAGAAAAAATTACAAGAGCCAAGATATAATTAAAGGAAAGACAATAGGAATTTTTTATTTAAAGATGTGTGTGGATCACATATAAGTACTCTTACAAGTTTTTGTTAATGTACATGGGTAGTTCTTGTGTGAAAGTAAATGATGGTAGTACTGAAAAAATGGTATGAAACAGATTTGAGCATCAAGGCTGTGTAATGTTGCCATGGATGAACCACAGTGGTGCAGAATGTATGTCACCCACGATATATGATGCCAGTGACAGTGGTTAGCCAGCTAAATCAGATAGCTGTGCCAAAAGGTTAATACCTCTTATCTTATATACAAGAGGATGCTGAAAGTACATGCATCTAATTGAAGTACATGTATCTAATTGAAGGACACTGTAGCAGTATAATGAAAATTATATGGAATAGCAAAAGACTGGATGTGTGCAAATGGGGACATTGTTCCTCAAGCTACCTCACTAAAGTGAGAATGGGTATTAGGTAAAAAAGAAAACAAGTGGTTTAGAACACTGTTCATTTCCATGAGTGTAATATGATACTGTATGCATTTTAACTATCCTTTGTAAGTGGGAATAATGCTAAAGATAACAAATCTTTACTTTTAGTAGGGGACATTATCTACATAAGTAGGATCAATATTCATACTATTTTGATTCAATATGGTGAAAATGTGTCAAAATTCACATAAGGTATGTATAATGTAAACTATTTTTTTTTCTTCAAATGTAGACCTACCATGCCCATGATGTTTCTCATGATCAGTAATCTCATTTCATCATTCAACGAGCTCAGAAGAAAGTCCTTCCTTACTCGTGCTAACAATACCGCTACTTTTCAAGAGGTCATCTAGTAACTTACAACTTAAGAAAACAGATTTTGAAATGGATGAGGAGGGATAAACATGAGGCATGAAAATGCATCAAGGTGAAAGCTGAGGTGCTGTTTTAACATCTCACTTCAAGGAAAGAACAGATGAAAGTCAATTTGATATGGAAATTTGAGATAGATGCTTGAACAAAGTATATCTAACGTAAAAATATCTCCAGAAAAAAGTAATGAGCACAACCTACCTGTGGTATATAAATGGACCTTAGTACTGACAAGTGATGTGCACGGTTAGGTTCAGGGGTGTCAGTTTGGACTTCACCGTTGTCTTCTTGCCCACTGGCTCCTGTAACATCAGCTTCCTGGTCTTCTAAAGCTGAATCCACCAACCAGCCACCCTCAGGAAACAGCAGGACATTGTACAAGCAGTCACATGCATTCTGAAGGGCAAATGATTTGAAAATATTTCAAACTTATACAGAGACTTTTCAAACCACCAAAATTTATTTTTTAACTTACCCTTCTTCTGCCTTACTAAGGTAGTGTCAGGAACAGACAATAGCCTCATCTGCACACATCTGTCATAAGATGTAACAAAACCAGAAAACTGTCATATATCCTAATTTCATATGCTCTGGTTCAGCCCAATGATGGAATGTTGCCACCTATACATCATATCGATCAATTCCATTCTATCAAATAAAGTCTTATGTCCTCCTGAATGCTCAGGCCCTAATATCCCAAACCCTCCATTCTATCCTTCCCAGTCTCTGTCCCCTACTCCCTCCAACTGATACACACAGATTCTCACAGTCAGTTTTTCTTTGTTCACCCTCTCAATATGCCTGACCCATTTCAGCATAACTTGGCTGGTACCCTCAATTGGACTGCACTTACTGCTATACCTGTCTTAGGTTGTCATTCCTTACATGATCAACATGCCTCATGCCACACACTGTATCATCCTCGGGCATATAATTTCCAACACAGCCATCCTCTTCCTTATTTTAGCATTCAATTTCCAAGACTTAAATTCATACAGCAGTGTAAGATCTACTACTCCTTTAAACATAGCCATCTTTGCACTTACGGACACTAACATCTTCCACAAACTTTTTAAAACGACCTAAAACCTTAGCCCCCAACTCTTCCAGTCTATGATTCAATCCAGCCTCTTTGATTTCCCTGCTGCCATGTCCCTTCTCAGGTACCTAAAGAATAAAGCACTCCAATTCCTACCCATTTAAATTTACATTCCAACCTTCCTTTTTCACTCCCCTGCTGCACCTCATGACCTTAGGGTTTGTCTATATTTACTCAACTTTCTCCTTTTACATATTCCCATTCTCTCTTACCTTTTCATGAAGATTCTGAGTCTGCCACAATAGTTATGATATTTGCAAACAAGAGCTCATTCATTTCTCATGCCCACCCAACCCAAGCATACTATTAACAAGGCCAATGCACTAAGATCCAAATATAAATAAATATGTAATGATAAAACGGAAGATGGCGGAATGCTTGCATAGTGCCATTGTACAAAGGCAAAGGGGATAAGAGTGAGTGCTCAAATTACAGAGGTATAAGTTTGAGTGTTCCTGGTAAATTATATGGGAGGATATTGATTGTGAGGGTGAAGGCATGTACAGAGCATCAGATTGGGGAAGAGCAGTGTGGTTTCAGAAGTGGTAGAGGATGTGTGGATCAGGTGTTTGCTTTAAAGAATGTATGTGAGAAATACTTAGAAAAGCAAATGGATTTGTATGTAGCATTTATGGATCTGGAGAAGGCATATGATAGAGTTGATAGAGATGCTCTGTGGAAGGTATTAAGAATATATGGTGTGGGACGCAAGTTGTTAGAAGCAGTGAAAAGTTTTTATTGAGGATGTAAGGCATGTGCACGTGTAGGAAGAGAGGAAAGTGATTGGTTCTCAGTAAATGTAGGTTTGCGGCAGGGGTGTGTGATGTCTCCATGGTTGTTTAATTTGTTTATGGATGGGGTTGCTAGGGAGGTGAATGCAAGAGTTTTGGAAAGAGGGGCAAGTATGCAGTCTGCTGTGGATGAGAGAGCTTGGGAAGTGAGTCAGTTGTTCACTGATGATACAGCGCTGGTGGCTGATTCATGTGAGAAACTGCAGAAGCTGGTGACTGAGTTTGGTAAAGTGTGTGAAAGAAGAAAGTTGAGAGTAAATGTGAATAAGAGCAAGGTTATTAGGTGCAGTAGGGTTGAGGGTCAAGTCAACTGGGAGGTAAGTTTGAATGGAGAAAAACTGGAGGAAGTGAAGTGTTTTAGATATCTGGGAGTGGATTTGGCAGCGGATGGAACCATGGAAGCGGAAGTGAATCATAGGATGGGGGAGGGGGCTAAAATTCTGGGAGCCTTGAAGAATGTGTGGAAGTCAAGAACATTATCTCGGAAAGCAAAAATGGGTATGTTTGAAGGAATAGCGGTTCCAACAATGTTGTATGGTTGCGAGGCGTGGGCTATAGATAGAGTTGTGCGGAGGAGGGTGGATGTGTTGGAAATGAGATGTTTGAGGACAATATGTGGTGTGAGGTGGTTTGATTGAGTAAGTAATAATAGGGTAAGAGAGATGTATGGTAATAAAAAAAGTGTGGTTGAGAGAGCAGAAGAGGGTGTTTTGAATTGGTTTGGTCACATGGAGAGAATGAGTGAGGAAAGATTGACCAAGAGGATATATGTGTCAGAGGTGGAGGGAACGAGGAGAAGTGGGAGACCAAACTGGAGGTGGAAGGATGGAGTGAAAAAGATTTTGAGTGATCGGGGCCTGAACATGCAAGAAGGTGAAAGGCGTGCAAGGAATAGAGTGAATTGGAACGATGTGGTATACTGGGGTCAACGTGCTGTCAATGGATTGAACCAGGGAATGTGAAGCGTCTGGGGTAAACCATGGAAAGTTCTGTGGGGCTTGGATGTGTAAAGGGAGCTGTGGTTTCTGTGCATTATAACATGACAGCTAGAGACTGAGTGTGAACAAATGGGGCCTTTGTTGTCTTTCCTAGCGCTACCTCGCACACATGAGGGGGAAGGGGTTGTTATTCCATGTGTGGCAAGGTGGCGATGGGAATGAATAAAGGCAGACAGTATGAATTATGTACACGTGTATATATGTATATGTCTGTGTGTGTATATATATGTATACATTGAGATGTATTGGTATGTATATTTGCGTGTGTGGACGTGTATGTATATACATGTGTATGTGGGTGGGTTGGGCCATTCTTTTGTCTGTTTCCTTGCGCTCCCTCGCTAACGCGGGAGACAGTGACAAAGCAAAATAATAATAAAAAAAAAAAAAAATAAAAGGGAAGATGGGGATGACTGGAAAGTGAAAATGAGTATAGTTGTAGCAACAAAAATAGGTATAAAAAATATGGGAAACCCAGTAGTGACCCACCTCAGTGATAAGGCAGTGGTAAGGAAGTAGAAAGAGAAAAAAGGAAAACATTAGGGGATAAAACATTGTAAGGGACCCACTAACACTGTAAGCAATTTCATGGTGAGCAAGTCAAATCATAATATAACAATGCTTGACAAGTGTTTCCAGCATGCCATTTATTCTGCAACAGTAGAATGAGCAAATAGTTAAGCTAAGTGAGGTATCACAAGACTGCTTATGAGAAAGACTCGATAAATCAATAAACAGACCATGGTTGCTGTTCCTTAAGACTCTGGGCACATACAGTGTTAGTACTCACTTTAGTAATAAGTTTTAATGTATGTTGCCATCGCTCCATTTCACCTTTGTACTGTTGTTCTGCCTGCTCAAATGCAACCTTCTGTGCAAATCCTGAACCAGGTGCAGGTTTCTGAGGAGCGGATGGCCTCTTCTGATGATAGTGGTCAAACCAATCTGTGAATGATTCCTGTGCATCCTGGGGAAACATACACCGTTTTGTTAATGTACTTCAAAATAAAAAGGTAAAATTGGGAGATTCAGGATATCTTTAAAGGATACGTTCATGAAAGATGGCGAGATCAAAGTGTGCTTTTGGTGCTAAGTCAGAACAGTCTAAATACTCCACTTAACAATATATGCTTACATCATGGGATCTTAAAAAACAATGATAATACACACACACACACATATATATAATTTTTTTTTTCATATATATCCACTATTTCCTGCATTAGCAAGGTAGCATTAAGAACAGGGGACTGAGCTTTAGAGGGAATATCCTCACTTGGCCCCCCTTCTCTGTTCCTTGTTTTCAGAAGACAGACTTAACATTCTCATTCATAAACACCACTTCAAAAAATGGTTTAAGGTGAGGACCACAGGATAGGTAAAATGCCTGTATAGTAAATGTTCAAGTTACAGTGGTATATATATCTGGTAAATTGAATGAGGAGATGATGGAATGCACAGAACATGATTAATGAGAAACAAAGTGGCTTCAGGAGTGGCAGAGGATGTGTTTATCAGGTGTTTGCTTTGAAGAAGTTGCATGAGAAATAATTACAGAAACAGAGGGCTTTTAATGTAGCATTAATGGGTATGGAGAAAGCATATGACAGGGTTGACAGAGATGCTTTGAAGAAGGTTTCAAACATGTAGTATGGGTGGAAATGTCCTATAAACAGTAAGGCATTTTTATCAAGAGCATGGTGTGTGTGTGAGTAGATGAGAATATTGCAAGGATTAAAGACAAAGTGAGTTCTGTAGCAGGGGTGTGGTGTCATCATGGCAGTTTAATCTGTTTATGGGTGGGGTGGACAGGGAGAATGTGAGGGTCTTTAGAAAATACTGTACAATGTATTGCAATAATAACTCTGCTATGATTATGAAGAAAAGCATAAACAATATCGAAGAAAAGATGTAACAAAAGAAAAAAAGAACAAGGAGTACATTAAAATTGACAGACAAAAGAGGAAGAAAAGACTTACCAAAAAGGTCCTAATGCATAAGTATTCTCGCACAACATTTTCTGCATGTGGTGGAAGTTCTGATGAACCTGTTTCAGCTTCATGCTCCTTCACTATTACATTCACAGAATCACTTGGAATCTGTGGGGTAGGATATTATTTTCTTACCTTAACTATCCTTTTATCTACAAATAAGATCATTAAGTCCTAAAAAAGTAAAAAGTTTACAATACTGAACTCTTAACTAGAGTGAGTGCTTTTTTTAATTTGTCAATATCACTTACTTTGTTGATAGCACAACTTACTCATGCATTCCTATACCACAAATTTAAAACCTCAGTAAACACTCTAATATGCATTGTACACTCACTTTTCTTAGTCTTATCTATCCTATCAAAAACATTTCAGATACAAATTTTTCAACTAAACTCTGTTATAATACTAAGTTCAGCAAGTTATGGTAAAACATAGCACTTGAACCCCTAAACCTCAGCAACCATATTTACACAGACCTAACACAGAGAGTGGAGTCATATTAGTCTGAGTTAACTCTTCCTACCCTCAACTGAATTAAATGGAGCACTTTTTTGTTATGTAGACATGCTTTGTATCACTAGTGACTACAACAACCACTGGGAAAAAAAATCCAGCAGCCAGTTACCCATAACAAAGAGATTAAGTCCCGGGCGTGTTTACTTGCTGCTTTCTGCAATGTTTCTGTGCATGCTCAGCTTAGTAAATTAATGAGCTTCTCAGGGGAACTAATGATAGTGATATTGATTTAGTGGATATTAAATATGATTTTGATTAAAATTATAAAGAGATCATCTTAATGATGAAGAGTAAATAAGAAGAATGTTCTACAGCAAGTGATGGGAGGCATAAATGTAAGTGGCTTAGGTCACCGAGCAGTGACTATGGAAGTCCAATTATAAGGGAGCCCCTGGTAGATGAGTGAATGATGTTTGATAGCTCCTGATACATGTCATAGGAAGATGTGGAGATAATGTTTCTTTGTTTCTATTAAACTAGTTTTCCATCTGTACTCTAATATCATACATGGGCACAACATTAGTGTAAATAACATGAATATATTTCTTTTTTCTTTTTCTTTTTCTTTCACACTTCGCCATTTCCCGCATTAGCGAGGTAGCGTTGAGAACAGAGGACTGGGCCTTTGAATATATTTAGAAATATTAAAACTTTCACACTAACATTCAGGGTGAGGGTGACTTGCTGGCAGGTGTGTAGAGGATATCTTATACAAACTCCTATTTCATACACAGTCACAGAGTTAGTGGTGAATAACACATATATAAGTGGACATATTACACCTTTCACACTACAAATAAGCAAGACTACATTGAGTAGCTGGTTTCTGTGAGGAGGACATTGGAAATTTTATCTTTGGATATATTCTAGCTCCTTAACTACCTCTTTCTCAAAGTCCTCCATTACCCCAGTATTACACAAAGAAAAATTTGGGCACAAGTGTAAGTTCAGCAGAGACATTTCCCTTGTATGCTCCCTCCTCCTTACATAATCCCACTTGAATCATTTTGTAGATCACTTATTTCTCACATTTCTAATGTTCTTTGCTTTCCTCATCAACAGATACATATCATGAGTGTTTCTCCTATTAACTTAGATCATCCAATAATCTACGAATTATCCCTGTGGTTATCAAGTACACATGACCTTCAAATGGATTCCCATACACTTACAATGGTGATTATAGGGGTGCTGAGCATAATATTTTTATTCCTGGATCTTCACTGTGATGGAGGATACTTCTATAGTTTACAAATGTAATAATAAGTAGGTAGGATTTTTAAATGAAGGCACGTAAAGTTAGCACATTAATTGTTGTTGGCTGCTGTTGTCTGGGAGCACAATTGATGTCAGCCACTGTTTATGGGTTATATCTGAACATTAACATCCTAGTCCATGTGTAAATACTGTTCTTTCGGATGACAATACCCAGAATATAACCTGAAACACTGATTCATCTCCTATTATAGTGAGAAGACTAGAAGTAAAAATAAAAAAATGCATAAACAGAAGCATAGATAAAGAAAATGTACAGACAAACTTAAACATATTTTTTTGGAACTTTAAAATCCAAGAAAACTAAAAGTGGCATCACATAAAATTAAGCATCTGGTAGAAACAAGTGAATCTGTTTACCTTTTAACAAGAAAATCACAAGATCAAGTGAAACGGTGCATGGTTAAAGTCTGCTATATGAAATAAATCAGATTCTAGATGATAAGAAGATAGCCTCTGAAAGAACGAATACGAAATCAGACTAAACAATAATCTTAGCACCATATCTATGATTCTGAAATATATTTTTCCAATATAAGCTCACCTTGTTGAATAATGCTCTAGTAGCTCCAATTTTACGAGAAACAAGAAAAGTTCGCATAAGAGCATTGGCCTGTTTTAGAGCTTCCACTCGCTGCTGTGGGTCGTACAACAGCCAATCTATGGCACTAATTTTAACACGGTCCTCTGCTGTGGTTTCTGACACCACCTCTCCTTCAGGATCCCGAGTACTTGAGGACAACCTGAAATGTACAAATCAATCAAAACATAACAGTCTGTACCTAATGATGTCTCCCCTGAAGTAGAGTGTTGACACCCACAAGAAGGGGTTATGTAAAGCACATCTTTAAAATGGTATGGGATAGGCAACTCAGCATACTCATAGTGTGCTCGAAGCACTGATACCTGGCATCAACTGAACTCCTCTAAAACTTAAAAATAAATAAGATATAGTATCCTACTGCATAATGATATCATTCTCCAAGTGGCTACTAACCTTATATTGGTGACAACAGCTGATGTTATGGTATGTGTATCTAGTCCTACAGTACCAGCAAGCTGCAAGGCATGGCGACGGTGGTGGTCATCAGTTATGTTGTGGAGGAAACGTGCATACCACTTTACTTGCAGCCAATGTGGTAATACAGAAGTATACCAAGCTACCTGTTCCACATCACCACGCTCTATGGCTTCCTGGAATTCATCAATTAGTATACTGGTACAAAATCATACCTTAAACACCCAAACTCACTTACTATATCCAACATAATGATAGTCATAACATTCTAACTCAGTAACACTAAAAAGTAATAGTGAATATTTTGCCATTATGGTACTGTGTACCTTTTGACAAATTACTGTTATGTTTACAATCATTCACTTTTACATTCACTCATTATTACAATCCTTAGTGCCATACTTTATCCAGCATGTTATGTTTTAAAACTGAGTGCTATACTTTACCCAGTGTTACTCTGTAAAACAGTGTAATGTTACAATTTTACGCAGTGCGTTACTGTTATTGTAAAGGATTGTAACTCACAAGTTAGGGTCATCCAGTGGTCATATAAGTGTCCCTCTTTTTTATTTTGTCTTATGTTATGTTTTGTTTTCGGATGAGGCCAGGTTAGGCAAGTGATCCTTACTTCATCAGGGAGACAGTTATCTCTCCCTGACCCTGGCTCTGTTAGAGTTTTATTTTGTTTCCTTTCTTCTTAGTCTTTTAGTACCTCATCCTTAACAGGCCACTAGCCGTGGGCAACTCTAGTGCAGTGTTTCCAAAGGCTCCTATCAACTGTTTCTGCTTAATATTCCAACCTACTACTTCTCCCTAATGCTCACACCTAAATGTTCCGATGTACTACTTCTACCTAATGTTCTCGTCTAATGTTCCTTTTTACTACTTCCATCTATTGCTCCTACCATTTTGCCAAAAGGCAAGGCTAACACATAGTGCTCACTAAAGGAAAATCAAGAATCATGAAGAATGAGTTTGTGTGAATTAAGTGTTGTCAAATGTTATGTATGTCAAGGAAAGATTGTATGTTTGTGGACAGAATGCCAGCAGTCCATGTGTGGGTGAGGCAGAAAGAAAAGACACTTATCTGGGTCAAAGGAGTGCAACTTGACAACCACTTAAGTGCTTTCTTAACATGCAGCAGTCACTTACCCTCATGATAACTAGGCTGGGTGTACTGGTAATATACCACCCTGATCAGTGGTTACCAACCAACTACTACTTCCTTCTACATGTGCTAATTGCTGTGGTATATTATGGCCACTGGAGTTGACTGGCACCCTGGCTTTGCTGAAATCTTAGCAACCCTAGTTCAGGGTCAGCAAGACTGTACATATCATTTACATATTTTGTATCTTTTTTTTATATTCCATGTTTTATTTTTGTATTTACTTAATGTTTATTCAGAAAGGGTATTATCTACATTAAACAATAAAGAATGACCTTGATTTCTTCAAAATTATGAACAAGAGAAAAATTGTTTCACAGTAAAACTGTTTACAATAGCTGCACTTTACATCTTACTTTCTACTATCAATGATAGTTACATTTTCTTTCATAATTTAGTATTGGCTAAGATGTGTTATCTTTTTTCCAGCTGTGTTTTTAAGTTCCTAATCAGTCTGATATAGGTGCAAAAACTGTCATGATGTTCGCACAGCACTGTGCATTACTTAATGTCACAATAATGGGATGGTGGAATGAAAGGATTAAATCGCTCAATCACAGAAAGTATAGTTACCTTTATGTATCTGATGTCAGGACTCTATCATCCTATGTTTCTGTATCTGTGATATACTGAGATTTACATTCTATCTCATCTCTGTGGGGTGCATTGATACAACTGCCTTTCCTTATACACACAAATATTTCAAGAAACTAAAGCTGTTTAATGAGTCATGAAGAATCTAAACCAACAGTTACCTTCACACAAGCCACAAGTATTTCAGTACATAGGGGCTCTAGCTGTTGTGAGATGCGACCAATTCGACGTAGGAAGAGCACCAGATGGGTGAGACATCGCAAGAGATGGGGTGCTATGCCATCGAGAAGCCAGCCCTGAGTCTCTTGCAGTAAGGTTTCCATATCATCCAGAATCAAATACTTTTGTAGTTGGTGGTAAGGGCTTTTATTTCGCTGCTTTTGAACCTCTGGATGACGTTCTACAGCTTCAAACACTCCTTCAATGGAAAGTCTGGAATTGATACAATGGGCATACAAACATAAACAAGTTGCAATGCACAAAACCCTCCCTGTTTCAAACCATTTGAGATGATAGGAGATTTACACTGGCAGAGAGTTTGAATTTTCTTTACATTGACCCACATGGCACAAGTAAATCATGTCTCATTCATAGCCATCTTGGATGAAACAAAAATAGTGTATGAGAAAAAAATCAAGAAATCAAACAGAGCTCCTCAGATATTTATAGATGTCACTCTAAAAGTAGAGGTTATATGAAGAGAGAAAGATCAGAGAAGGAAATAAATTCCCCAGCTTTGCTGTGCCAGGAAAGGTGATGATATAATCGTTAATCCTTATAAAACTGGTCTCCATACAGAAACCATGGGAAGCAGTGGCCAGTATGGGTCCAAGCCTTGATGGCATGAGCACATGCAGACAGCTCATGTAAGTAATGGGACAACTTATTTGCTATTTTTCGATAGTGCCACTTTGTTTATAAATGCATCACTACATGCTATATTAATGCTAATTTCAGCAAAACATTTATTGTCTCATCAAAAGCACACAAAAAAGTGAGGTCAATAGCAAAAATCTAAAATCAAAGGGGTGAGGTCTAATCCATGCTCTCTCTGTAAGCTGCAGGTGTGGGTGGATGTTACACCTAAGTGGTGATTTTAGGTGTGTGGCCAATATAATCAAGGGTCAGTGATGGTTAATTCATCAAAATGCTGCCTGTAATTTTGATTTTTGTAAATCTGTCTGAAATAGTCCATCTAACATGACTCTATTCCCAACTCAATGGGGTCAATCAGGTATATACTGTCACTGAACATTACTCACATGCATCCTTGGTGCATTTCTAGTGTCTTAAAATGAATCAAGGACTTCCAAAATTATAAAAGTGCTTCTTAATTTTTTAACTAACATGGTAATCTGACTCGTCAAGTAAGACCAACCTCTATTTTCATACCACCTCCATATACAAAATCCACTCTCTCCAATCCCTAGTCACAAACCTACTTTCATGAAATTTGAAACTGAAGCTTTTGTGTATTCTCAAACCTTCTGTACATGATGTTCACTCAATACACATCTCAAACTAAAGTAATGTGGCCAATATCTTTTAAATATCATCTATTATTTCACTCTCAGGCACTGTACACTAAAACTTCATTAGTTCTGCATTTAAGATTAAAGGGTCATGTAAACTGAAATAATCATTCACACTGATATTAGGCTTTTATCAACCTATACTTTAAACTAGCAATTCCCAAATTTTAGGTATTTACCCCATCTGAGGTGATTTAGCATTTTCCAAGAGGTAACTGACATCTGTGGTCGGTGGATTTTCTGTCAAGTAAAAGAAAGCTGAAACAGCATTTTCATGCTACTTTGCGTTAGAAAGTACTGGCCACATTCCTTTCAGACTGTACTGTAATTTATCAACAATCTGCCATATTCCAGTTTAAAAAGAAAAGGCAAGTTGAAATCATGGAGGCAAAAGGCACTGAAGACCAACTCTACTTAAAATTACTGCCGAGATTATTCCTTCAAACATACCCATTTTTGCTCTCCAAGACAACATTCTCTCCAACCACACATTCTTCATTGCTCCCAGAACCTTTGCCCCCTCTTGCACTGTGACTCACTTCTGCTTCCATGGTTCCATCCGCTGCTAAGTCCACTCCCAGATATCTAAAACACTTTACTTCCTCCAACATGAAGATATGGTAATGTCTACAAACAGCAAAATTCCTGACACTGAGGTGGAATCTAGCAAAAAATGTAAGCAGGGTTCAATGCAAATGAAGTGAAATAGTAGGATAGTGGGTGATGATAAGTCTTTCTTGATAATTAAGGTCTCTAAAAGATATGTTCTAAAAAAACACAAGCTCTCCTTCTGGCAGTTGAAAACTATCTAGAAGAAAACTAAAATGTGTGATAAGTTTGAGGGTATGAAAACCACTTACTTTTCTTCAGGGAAGTCTTTAGGCAAGGGGTGGAGTGGACGCAAGTGGGTGGCAGCACCTCGTAATTGTTCCTCCACACAATGATCCACCATGATGCGTGTATATGCCCACAATACATCCTCCCACTCATGACACACTGCAAGGACTGACTGTAAATGACCACAAAGAACTCCATATATCGCTCGCTCATACACTGGCAGACGCTCATCGCTGGCGATTCGCCAAGCTACAGCCTTCCACACATCTCTGGAAAAGATAAAAATCCATCAAGTTTCCAATTCAACCTTTAGAGACATAAAACTGCCAATCCATCGGGACTGGAAAGTGGACTTTAGTCTGCACTTATGGCAAACCTTGGAAATTGGGGCTACTTACAATAAGTGTCACAAATCATTAAGTGTATCATCCCTAACAAAACAAGAGGATCAGTCTGAGGAATGGGAACTTTATTGAAGGTGGACAATACTATGATGCCCATGGAAGAAGTATCAGTTACTTAACAATGAAGGAATGTGGTGGTGGTGGTATGCTGCCAAGAGAGTGAAATTTGGTAAATATAAAAGTTCTCTCATAGCATTCAATTTATAATACACTTTCCTCAGATCCATATATGCCACAGGTAAATCCTTCACTTTCTCTGAAGTTTTCCCCACACAGAGTCTTTTAAGCATACACCTGATCCATATCCTCTACCATTCATGAAACCATACTCTAAGGATACCACCATCCTCTCAGTCACAACTTCCTATACAATTTACCATGTATATTCAACAAACTTGGATCTCTGCACTTTGAACATTCACTTCTGTCCACCTTGCCTTTATACAATGGCACTAAACAGGTATTGTATTCTGTCAATTCCTAGGCACCACACCTTGAGCAATACAGATACTAAAAATCATGACTAACCGATTAACAACATTGTCAACCCCATTCTTGAGAAATTCAACGGCAATCCCATCCACTTCATCTGCTTTGCTATATTTCATTTTACACAAGGCATTCACCACCACTTCTCTTTTCACCATACAACTTGCCATGACTCTCTCACCTCACATACTTGCATCTCCAAAACACCCTACATCTGCCATCATCTGAACACATTCAATAGTCCTTCAAAATACTTACTTCATCTTTCTTTCACATCTCTGCCTGTTACAATTTCCTTATCAGCCCCTTGTGTTTGGTATTACCTGAAAGTTCTTCAGCAAAGTAATATACCAAGTATCTTTATCTCAACTCATGTGAATAAGGCTCAATCTCACTAAAATGACAATCATAATTTGAAAGGTCTTCACTATATCATCTACAGCTGAGAATTTCTGAGACTTAAGAGTATCCTTGATAACTGAGGAATCATAAGAGAATCTAAAGCCTGCAAACAGAAATCAAATGCACTTAAAACTATCACTTACGTTAATAAATTTCTGAAAACATGCAAGAGCTCTGTTTACCTGTAGGGATTGCCAGATATGGGTTGAAGCTGGGACGGGTCTCTTGGGTTAGGGTCATGATGCAGCTTCCAGCCTTCTAATGTTGCTGCACGCCAGTGGTGACCAGATTTCACACACAAATTCTCGGCAGCTAATAACTGGCCTGAACGCACATGAGCAAAGACAGATCGCAACAAACGTATTTCATTCTCCTGAAAAATTGTAAATATTTCAGATGACAACCGAAACAGAAAACTGTTCTCAAAAAAAATTTACATATGAAACTAGCCTTAAATGTTGAAATCACAGAAAAAAGAAAAATTCTAGAAAGTAACCACAAAGTGAGCGATTGTGAAGTCCATTTTTCTTTCCCTGTGCTGTTAATCTTTGTCTTTTTTCTGGCATCTATGATTTTCCCCTCTTTATACAACAGCATTTTTTGATTTACATCAAGTTCATACAATCTCTCTCTCCTAAAACCACATTGCTTTCCCCCTGTCATGTTATCTGTGCATGACACTAATCTCTCAATCACTAATATCTCATATATCTCATCAGGAGTATGCATTCTGTGTCCCTCGTATAATACCTATGTATCACACATACTACAAATATCACTGTAATGCATTTCAAATCACTTGTTTGCCATGAATATCATTTTGAAGAATAAAACCTAAATAAAGAAAATAGTATTGGGCAAAAAGTGTCTGATGTATTATACAAAACAGTGCATTTGAGAAATGAGACTGCAATGTTACTAATCATTCTGAAACATCATATTCATCCTAAGGGGAATAAGTATATCCATTATTTGTTCTACAAGGTAATGAAATACAAAAAGGAAATATATCAAATCAATGAATGAAACAAATCCCCTGATTTTTACTTTAGGCATTAAATGACAACAAAAACTGTGTATGAATTATGGCACTTCCCATCAACTGAATGAAATTTGAGATAGATAGTCAAATCCAAAATAGGACTACAAAAATGATCAGACTATCTTTTAATATTTGAAAACACCAAAACTGCTAACACAGATGAAGTGATTGAATTCTTTCTTACTTTATTTATGTTAAATTCCTAACAACCCACCTGGTCCAAGTCATGTAATGTTCGACTTTGGCGCAGACTAGAGTCTGGGTCGAGTGAAGTAACTAGGGGCCTTGCTCCTCTCAAGGGAAGCACAACACCACTGTTCTCATTCTGAAATAAAGGGATACTAGAAGCAAAATCTATACTGGCACTAGGATACAGCTCCCGCTTTCCATTTAAAGAACAAAGAACTTATGGATGGCCCAGAGTACAGCAACAAACATGGTACTAGAATTACATGAGTTGAGTTATAAGGAAATATTAGAAGGCTGAAAGCTGTCTACCATGGAAGAGAGAAAAGTAAGGCATGATTTGATTACAACCTTACAGTTTTTAAAAGAGCAGGATGATGTCAACAATGAACAATTCTTTGAATGACTGGGCAGAATAAACAGAAGCTACATGAAATTAAGCAAGAAACTTGTTATGAGAAAAGATGTAAAAAAGTAATTTTATACCATAAGAGTAGCAGATGAATGGAAAAAACTGTGACAAAATTGTGAATATGGACAGCACACACCAATTTAAAAGTTGCATGATAATAGAAAAAGTCAAGTGATAAAGCTCCATGAAAGTAAATCTCCCTCCTCATACAGTATAAACAGGTAATTACAAATGACACACAGAGATACACTTCTATCTCAATCTATATTCTTGTGCCTTTGCAAAAAGACGTTTGAAGGTACAGTAATTACTTGCAAGTAAACCTGAATGTAACATCTTACCTTGAGAGTCTTCAGTGTGTTTTCCCATGCTATATGACTATCTCCAAAGTATTCTACACTGTCATAAAATGTTTTATCAGTGTTATCAGCTACATTCTTCTCTAACCAGTCTATCACAATCTGAGCCTGAAAAAATTCAATATGGTTGAATTAGTTATAATAACTGTCTACAGTCCAATCTTGGTTATCCAGTTTAATTAAGCAAAAACACCAAATAATCACAATTTTGCCTTGAAATTATGGCACTTTTTACTTTCCAACCTGCAACTGGAAAAGGGCAGGGATGCTCAGTTCTTTAAGGCAAACTTCCCACTTTGCCTCACTACAAAAAATATGGCTCCAAGACCATATAATTTGTATGTGACGTGCATTTATCATTCCCCTTCCATACCCTAATGAGCAGATGTGATTTCAACTCCTGCATCCTGATGTATAAACAGATATCTTTTATCCTTGTGCCCTGTTCCCTGCATTTGTGAGGTAGTGTTAGGAACAGACACACAGTCTTTAAGGAGGCTAAGCACTCCTTGCATGGATACTTCAGTTCCCACTTGTAGAAAATGAAATAAAAAGAGGGAATAGTTTCCAACCTTATGCTTCGACCTCTTTTAGCCATCTTTTATATGCAGAGCTTAAGTAAGTAGTATTCTTTCTGAAATCCACTAGGTAGTGTCAGGAGCAAGTGAAAAACAGCCTCATGTGGACATATCTACACTCTAAAGTTCCAGAGCCTACCAACCACACAGAAGTCCAAAGACTATAATATAGTTTACCTTGATAACATCAAACATCCTGGTTCAGCCCACTGACAACATATCACCTCTTGGATACCACATTCCTCCAATTCACTCTGCCCCAAGCATACCTCTCACCAAATTTCGCTCCTTATGGCTAAGTAGCTATCTTTACTTTCTTCCTCACTCATACAATTTTCCTGTCTTACAGAAAACATTTTATAACATGTAACTCACATGGCTCATTCTTTGTAACTCAAGATTTTCCTGTGGTAAGCACTAACCCTGCCCTTTCGCAACATTTTGTTGTAAGCACTCCTATGTAAGTACTCACCGTTTCTCACTCCATTTCTGACACATACATTTTTTTGTCTGTCTTTCTTCACTCATCCTTTTCATGGTTGAACCCTGGTCAGCTTTTTCATCCAGAATATGCTTATTATCATACCTCTCTCTTACAATGTCATTTCTTATGGGTTCATCTTGTCTCTCCACATATTGTCCTCACACATTTCATATCTAATGCATCTACCCTCTTCAGTTCTTTTGTATTCAAGGCTCTCAAGATAACTATATCATCCTACATACCCAGTTTTACCCTAACAGAAACTGATCTTTTCCTTCCACACAGTCAATGCACCTAGGACATTAACTCCTTCTACCCTGTGACTCTTTTCAGCCCCTATAGTTCCATCCACTGCCATGTCCAGCCCCAGGTACCTAAATCACTCCAATTCCTCAAGGTCTTCCACAATCAAACTTAACCTTAAATTTTCCTCTTATGCCCCTGTTGCACTCCACTACCTTTCTTTTATTCATATCTCTTCAACTCTGTCCTTTCAAACTCTCTCCCATGCTGTTACCAGCACTTCTGGAATCAGCCACCACAGGTGTCATCTGCAAACAGCAAATGATTCATCTCCCATGCCCCTACCCTCAGTGCACCATACACCCAACCCTCATTCCATGACCCTTACATTTCCCTCCCTCATCACTTCGTCCATTGATGACACAACCATTGTGACATCACACACCCTTAATCTTGATCTATCTTCACTGAAAACCACTCACCCTCTTTCTATACATTTGTTATTCTATCAATAAAAAACACCATTTCACCGAGTTGCTTTCCTCCCACACCACAAATTCAAAGCAACTCCCAGACAGTATCTCTGACAATCTTTCCAGATTCATAAATTCCACACAGAAATCCCTCTTTTCCCCAGTATTCCTAAAAAATTCTTCAAAATTAACACCTTGTCCACACATCCTTTATCGGATTATGAAGCTACAAGCACGTGATCTAAATTTTACAGAAAAACCTACCATTGTTCACAGCAACTTTCTTGTAAATTTGCTGATCACTTCTTTGAAGACCTTTCATGGAGAAAAATGCATGATGCATCTAGATTAAATAAAAACCTACCTCTCTAATTGTGCGCTTGGTATCATACAGACGACTGACAACTAACATGTCTGTAGAGGGTTCTTCATCCATCATATGGGAGTCTTTGCTGCTATCATCTTCACCTAAGCGCTCACTATACAACGAACTCAATAGCCTCCAAGTGTTGCGTTCACTACGTAGTTGCTGGTAAATCTGGATGAAATAAATAACTTCATTTAAGCATTCTCTAAACACACATCCACTTAGTGTAGAAAAAGCAATGCTACTCCATATGCAGAGCTAAAAAGAGGTCCTGTCTGAAAGTACATCACAAGAAAACACATAAAGGAGAAACTATAAATATCTGATTTACACATTGCTCAGCCATCATTTTCTTGGCATTAATCAGGAATGAACTGCTTGCTTACAAAGAAAAAGAAAGGTGAAACAACAATATACAATATCACTGGGAAAAGAATGTATAAAGATTCATTTGCATTTCATCTTAAAAGTAATCATTGTCTCTCACATTCATTTAAGCTACAGCTAACATGCCTAACACAAATCATGTATTTCTCAGACAATTTAATCATCAAAATTTATTTAATTCCCAAAGGATTATAATGTTATCAGTAATACTTGAGTAGTAATGAGGTATTAACCTTCTGTGTGTTTGTAAAGTTTGCATGATGTCTTGGAGCTTTACGAATAAGCTTGGCTAATGCTTCCACTTGCTGATAACACACCTGCTCATACTGTTCTAGTTCTTCCCATACCTGTGCCTCTGATGGGTGAGCCACCATGATGTTTATAAACTCTGAGAATAACACCTGTGAAGAATCATAAGTATATTACTTATCTCATGACAAACAACAATTAAACATCCAAGAGTGTATATTTTCAAGCAAATTCACAAAGCCATTTCAAGATTAGCATTGATATTCATAAGAGACCAGCATGAGTCTGGCTTCTGGGTGACAACCAAAGCCTCTTGAGGCACCTTCCCAGAAAACATGAATTTTAAACAAAGTAAAATACCTGTGTTGCCCGGACTCCTGGGTCATCCTCAGCATGAAGAGCAGCACTGGTAGCATCAAGAGTTGCATCTCCTAATACAATGGTATCAACTGGTGCAGTCATATCCTCCACAATCATACTGGGGCTGTCCAGTATACTAATTCCTAAAAATAAACACTCAGATCTAATCATTCAACAGGTTTGTCATTCTACAAGCACTAGATACCAGTCAGTTTATGCTGATCTCTGTTTTACACAGATAAATAAGAACAAAGAAGATTTAATGCAACACTTGACAACACTTAATTCACACACATTCTTCATAACTCTAAATTTTCCTGCAGTGAGCACTCTGTGCTAGCCCTGCCTTTTGGTAAAAAGGAAGCAGTAGATAAATGTAGTAGGAAGGAACATTTAGGCAGGAGCATTAGGTAGAAGTAGAAAGGGGCATTAGATAGTAGCAGTCAATGGGAACATTTGGTAGGAGTCTCTGCAAACACTGAGCTAGAGTTGCTCTCTGCCAGTGGCCTGTTAATGATGAGGCATTAAGGGCTAAAAAGCAGCACTGGAGTTTACTATTTATGGAGACTCTATTGCTGAGGCCATCCCCTTGAGAGTTTCAGTTGGAACAGGCATCAAAGATATAGATAGATAGAAGATTCTACATAAAAAATCAAGAAGCGGAAAGGTTACTATGGTCCTGGGGGCAATAACAAGCAAGTGGGAGGAGAAGTTAGCGACTGAAGGGGAAAAGACAGGTATGTGCAAGGGTACAATACTCCCAGCAGAGTTGCATAAATGAAAGTTTTGGGCCACAAACAAAAAAGAAAGGAATACGATGGTTGTGTTGGAGATGAAATTCTGAGGATGACATGTGTGAGAAAGGCTGATTGTCTAAGGAATAACAACGATGGAGGGACGGCCTGCAGGGCCTGGTAAGAGCAGGTTCTGGTACATTACATATGGCAACTAGGGACAACCAGTGGTGTGCAGATAAGGATAATGTGTGTTTGTTCTGACCCAACCCTACCTTGCTAAAGTAGGAAAGGCAGTTAGTTTTTTTTAATCATATAACCTACGGAGCCCTTTTACAGGAGTCCTGCAGCTTCAAGAATGCACTACAATCAGTAGCACAAAATGCTAGACTCCTTTAGCCTTCAAAGACCCAGACCTTTACACACTTTCTGAACCATAAAGCTAGATGCTCTAACAAATATAATAATACTAACCAATACGTGAAGTGTGAGGAACAGCTGGAGAGAAGGATGTTGTTATGCCATCAGCAGTTGCCTCAACTGATGATATATCTCTCTCTCCTGCTCCAACTGTCGAACCAGGGAAGTAGAAAATATTTGAAATCAGATTACACGTTTCCTATATGTTAATTAGTCCCATAATATTTAGATGGCAGTTATCAACTATACACAATGAGAAAAATACCTCTAATAACCAAAACAAGAACAAAAATTTATCTTACTATCATTAAGTGTAAAGATATTCTTAGATAACTACAAGAAAATAGCCATACTATAAAAAGATCAGAAAGGAAACTAAATGTGTGGGTCAGAACATTCATGTATAGGTGTTCTTTGGGATGAACACGGTGCAAACAAAGAGACCACAGTACATCATTAGTTTAATTCTTTTCTTTTCTATAAGCAACACTTAAAATTCACTTCTACAGTAAATCTGCACATCTCATGACACTTAAAATAATCCACATCATAAATATACTTAAGTTTGTACTTAAATGGCTCCCCTTAACAGTAAGCAAACTAATAATCACTAAAATCGGTCCATCTTTACCTCTAGAAGTAAACATTCGCCTAGCAGTACGTGGTGTTCTCATAACTCCACCACCAGGGCTGCCAAGGGCTGCATCCAGTCTTGCCAGAGAATCTTCCAGCAAGGTATTCTTTATTCCCGGCATGACTGCAAATGCCTTGTTACCACACCTGTAAATCAGCTATCATTAATACCATTCTATGTACATAAAGAAGCTATAGCTTGAGTTAATGCAGTGCAACTGTACTGAAAACAATCGTTTCTACTTATGTCCACTCAACTGCAGTATCAAATGACAATATAGAAAGTAGTTCTCTCAAGTTGCAGTCTGACAACCTTGGAGCCAAACATGTGCCAGATTACAAATTCTGCTGGATTATGGGTACTAGAATGCCAAAGGGACCTGAAAGACTTTGGAAAGTGTTAAGAGATGAAGTTATGGGATAATGCAAGATCCTTGCTTCTATCAGTTAAGCAAATGTAAAACTTTCTAAGGCTTTCTCAGATCAATACATTACACCAAAAATATAGAGATATACATAAAGTAAATAAAATCTTTGATTAAAACTTAAAAAATCTAGTAATATATTCATATATGATCATGAATTGAACCAGGGCACGTGAAGCGTCTGGGGTAAACCATGGAAAGTTCTGTGGGGCCTGGATGTGGAAAGGGAGCTGTGGTTTTGGTGCATTATTACATGACAGCTAGAGACTGTGTGTGAACGAATGGGGCCTTTGTTGTCTTTTCCTTTGTTGTCTTTTCCTAGCACTATCTCGCACACATGAGGGGGGAGGGGGTTGTTATTCCATGTGTGGCGAGGTGGCAATGGGAATGAATAAGGGCAGACAGTATGAATTATGCACATGTGTATATATATGTATATGTCTCTGTGTGTATATATATGTGTACATTGAGATGTATAGGTATGTATATTTGCGTGTGTGGACGTGTATGTATATACATGTGTATGTGGCTGGGTTGGGCCATTCTTTCGTCTGTTTCCTTGTGCTACCTCGCTAACGCGGGAGGCAGCGACAAAGTAAAATAAATAAATAAATAAATGATCATGAAACTGAATGCTTTTCCTATACTTGTCCATATCTTCCCTATACTTTGCCTAGAATCTACACTAATGTATTATGACCAATGAACGAAGTGCTTCCATACTGCTAGGCTCTGTTGTTTTCCAATGATATGTTCAAAGATCATTACAGGAAGACGTTCAGATTTTTAACTTTCTCTTTAATTTACAAGTCTACATCCTTCCTCTCTAATATCTTCTCATCTTTTGCTCAGTAAATATCATTTTGTAATGAGTTCTGTTATGTGACTCTTGTCTTTTTTTTTGCTTCTGACAACTTACCTGCATCTTCAACTTGGTTTCCACATGTATTATCATGAAGAATCTTTCCCTTTTCTTAATATTTTCTAATTCTTCGTCAAAGTTGTACTGAATGCGTAAAAATATGAAAATATCAAGGCAACTTGATAAAAAACTGAAGACCTTTTATTGATTGAAAAAGCAATTTAACATATGAAAAACTTTTACAAGGCTGTTCTAAAACTAGACATTCTGTTGTGGTAACATGCAAAGCAAATTATGAATCTTGCAGACAGCTCACAACATTTATCCACCTGGTGCTTTGCCTAGATTCTATAGAACTTTACTCAATTTCTAAATCAATTCACAAGTCAAATAAAGCTCTACAGGTAACAGGTGAATGTATATCATTTGGCAGTATGCCTCCTGATGCTGGCACTATGTAAAACATACCGAAATACTGAAATAAAAAGAATTTAACTTATTGTAGCCATGTGATAGTGAAAATTTTTGATGTCTTATCAATTCACTAAAGACAAAAGAGGAAGGAAACTGAGAGGCCAATGTTTGCAAATAAATGCCAAAAAAGAGTGCAATCACAACCTTTGCATACATTTCATTTCAATATGCTGGACTTCACAAACCACATATATTCCATTTCATAATGCTGGACCTCACAAGAAACATTCAGAGACATTTCACAATGAATAAAGAAAAGATTAATGATTAATGATCACTAAGGAATGATCTCCTCCCCTCTTCAAACAAATTCTAAATACTGTCAAATGTTCCATGCCTTTAAATCAAGTTGTTGTTCCATCTGTGTTAAAGGTCAAAACAGCATGAACTAAAGGTCTTAGAATCTAACCAAAAGATAGCAAAACATATTTATTGAGATGTCTCTTCCTCTATTTTTAGAAAACATCAATTTCATCGTCTAACCCTTTGTTTTCTTCTCAAACCTTATGATGAATGGCTTCATTCATTGCATACAATGACAAAGGTGCATGTCTTCTGAAATGAAGGAAAGTGCCTCATATCTATCATTTTTATGACTCCAAAGTGGAAGTTACATTGGATTCTACCTATTCCATTATAATTTACATTATTCATCTATCATTCAACTTCACAGTTTTTCTTATGCTAGCTGAGACGGCATGGGCAGCTGAAGCCCTAATCAAGACCATCCCATTAATGAGATATATATATATATATATATATATATATATATATATAGATTATCCCTGGGGATAGGGGAGAAAGAACACTTCCCACGTATTCCCTGCGTGACGTAGAAGGCGACTAAAAGGGGAGGGAGTGGGTGGCTGGAAATCCTCCCCCCTCGTTTTTTTCAATTTCCCAAAAGAAGGTACCCATTCTATTGACCAACACCTAGGGGTGGATGAACAGCTGGGTTGATTGTGGAACAACTACCGTAACCAGGATCTGAACCGAGCTGCTGGACCCAGGGTGGCCCATGAATGCTTCATGGTCAGGAATGCTAACCTCTACACCACTACAGAATTACCTATCATCAAAAGATAGGAACAGTGCTAATGAAAAAAGCACCTTACTTTTAATTCATAATCTATACAAAATATGAATCTCAAGGAGTACAACAAAGACCCCAAAGCTATAACTTCTTTAAACTGATAAATTACCATCAGCACAGGTTTGCCATTTTTTTTTTTACTTTACTACCATGTTTATCCTTAACTAATCCCACATTTATCTTGATATACATAAACCCACTGGTGTACCCAGAAATTATTTTCTAAGGGGTTATAGCTGAAAAAGAAAGACATAATCATCATAGAAATACACAGACCTAAGCATTCCATGTATCTACTGAAGGTAAATCTTTATGTTTACTGAAGGTAAATCTTTATATTCACTTACGTTAAGCAGTGCAATTAGGTTCAGTACGACAGTGGCCGAAATGCTACCGACGCCCCAAAGGAAAGTTGGTCCAAATGACACTTGTAAAGTGAGCAAATGTAAACCCTATCGTCGTCCATTTATTCACCCACAACCTCACCCTTAACCTTATGTTGGGTCAAGATGAGCATTGGCCTAGAATGATCTTTTTACAATGTCCAATGGAAACTGACTTGTGTGGCGACTGTCCTCTGGGGTAACCTATCAGCAAGAACACATTCTGCTCAGAGAGTCGTGCACTACTTTGACATCTTAAATATCCTTCAGACTTTTGCATCGTCAAATTCTTACCTCGTGCCACTTAACTGGTGAATGGAAACGTTTGCTACGATTTACCTGTCAACACGGGTTTCTCAGTGCGTATATAACAAAAACGTTTAGAATTGTTCTAACGTGACCATATCAGTTTGAAGCCCTGGCGACCACCACTACAGCCAAAACATCCGGTACGTGTGGCTACCGGCCTAAATTATAATATGTTATGTGAGGATTTGTCCTAATACTTTGTTATATTCCCTTGTATCAACATAAATCTAAAAATTCTAATTTGCCACAGTTATAACATTAGGTTCTAAATATTCGTACACACATTTTCCTCTCCTCATTTCTCTCACCTTTACTATCCAGTCTAACCATTAGTTATCAGCCGTGTGGTTTATTTGCCAAAGGTGACATGCGTGCTGTATTACTGTAGTGGTTTGTAACTGCAGTGAATAGGGCTCAAACGGAATTACACGTTTCAGACTGATAGAATGCAGACTATTTTACCAAATAGTGCACCCTTTTAACACATCTGTACTACTCTTTTACTCAAGAGGGTACGGCCAAATTATGACAGGGATAGTTTCTATTTATTCTGATCAAAATTTATGGGCGTTTATATACTTAAACCTAGCTATATTACGTCTCATGAAAATTCATGTGATTGATATATAATTTATTCTTATGGATTTACATTAACTTCTTGATACTTTACCATATAAACAGTGCATGATTTTATTGCATGCGAGTCTAAACAACCAACACTCTTCTCTAATCAGAGCATTCTGGAAATCGTAAGAATGTTACACAATGAAACATATGAATCTATTATTGCATGACGAATAAATGGGAAATGATGTGGCTCTGGCGCCGGGCACATGACGTGACTGTGGTGCAGGGGACATGATGTGACTATGGTGCAGGGGACATGATGTGACTACGGTGCAGGGGACTTGATGTGACTATGGTGCAGGGGACATGATGTGTCAGTCTGCCTGAAGGATCCTCTGCCACCGGAAACAACGCACAAAGTGCAGGAGTACATTTTGCCTGAGATGAGA
Organism: Panulirus ornatus; assembly: GCF_036320965.1. Classification (NCBI taxonomy): domain Eukaryota; kingdom Metazoa; phylum Arthropoda; class Malacostraca; order Decapoda; family Palinuridae; genus Panulirus; species Panulirus ornatus. Next base: position 25,732,982 of record NC_092260.1, on the reverse strand, counting down.
ATATTCACAAACAAATCAGGACCTCAAAAGATGGTAATCCAAGCAACTGCCAAATCAGCCAGATTCTCACTTAGGAATGCAATAGCAGCCATCCGTGGGTGGGTCTAGGGCTATCTATCTTGACTCAACAGACACTTGGATAACTAACCACAGAGGAAAGACCAAAACGATATAATAAGGGAAAAGATGATTAGATGCTGAAATTTTGAAACACTCTGTAATAAGAAGAAATTAGTAGACGAACCTGAAGAACCTGTTTAATGAATAACCCATAAGAATAGAAGAGTAGATGGTGTTGGATGTAGTAAACCGATGTGATTTGTTATAAATATAATAAGAGAAGACGGGGACATGGACGGATGTGTCTAGGAGGTAGAAGGTAAATGCACAAATGATCTGGAAACATTAAAAAGTGCGACGTACACCGTACAGTGGCAGGGAACTTGGAGCAGTGGCAATAGGGACAAAGGCCTTGCTCAGCGACAGCCGCTGGGACAAAGGGAAGAGAAGCGAAAATCAAAGAAATAAAAACAAAAAAGGGAAAAGACAGGCAGCGGTAATCGAAGGCTGGGATGAGGTTGACAAGCAGAATATAATGGAACATAATGAAGCACCCAGGGGCAACGGTTGGTGAGATGAGGACTCCCCTAAACCTGGCTTTTAGTGATCCATTATTTCTGTCAGGAACCGTTGGAAAGCTGACATTCATCGTGTAGACACCTTTCTGTAAAAGAAACATTTACCTGGACCTTAACCAACAATTCCTCTAATAAGTGAAAAACTATAATTTTTTATTCTTCTCTGTATTGATAACTGGTATGTCGAAATGTCTCTTTCTAACAAAAGCTACATTTGCTCTCTCTCTCTCTCTCTCTCTCTCTCTCTCTCTCTCTCTCTCTCTCTCTCTCTCTCTCTCTCTGTCCGGTTCTGACATTCAAAAAATTTTACCTCTCACTTCTCACAAGACATCCATAGACACGTTCCAAATATCACTCCTTTCTGTAGAGAAGCATGAAGGCTACAGACCGGATGATATCCCTCCTGCATGGGTATGATTGGGTGTGCACTTGCTCGTCTGTTTTGCCTGTACCTGAAGGAGAGGAAGGGAGTCCACTCTAATCTTTCAACCAATCATTTAGTAACTTTGATTTTCTTTACAAAAGTCTTTGAATCTTCTCGCTTGTTACGCCACTTCATTCATCTCACAGATTTATCTCTGATATCCAGTAAGGTATGAGTATCGACCGCACGTCCATCATCTTGTCTCCTCTCTACCTCACCTCTGGAAACTAATTACCAATTTTCTCTCACAGTGATCCATTGCTGTAAATATTGACAGATCGACCACTTTTCCTTGTCCTTGTCCTATTATTCATTATTCTTATTCCCTCATTTGCTGTTGACTCACGTGTGCATTTTACTTATTCCTTTCAACAACATCTCCCGGTTTGGTAGACATAATATGGTCCAAACCACCACTGCCAATAGATGGGAGAGAAAGAAATGGCAATGGATGGGACAACAACTATATCAAATGACATGGAGGGATACAGAAGGGAGCGAGTGAGAGTGAGGTTCCCCGCCAGGGGTATCACTTATAATGTGTACGTCACAATAACCTCGTCAGGTATGTGAAGATTGCATGGCGCTCTGTGTGTGTGTGTGTGTGTGTGTGTGTGTGTGTGTGTGTGTGTGTGTGTGTGTGTGTGTGTGTGTGTTCGCCTAGGGAGATCAATGGGGGCGGCGTCCCCTACGGCACCAGCCTCGCTGATCACCTGCCGCCGTTCGAGAGCCACGGCCAGTGTGATAAGAGAGAAGTACACGCCAAGATCACTGGGAGCATGAAAGGCAAGACTCGACTCGGGGAAATCTGGCCCCAGGCAACCTGAGCCTCATGACGGTGCATCCTAATGGCCCGCTGCACCTCTTCACTCTACTCACCGCCATTAACGTATTATCAGACACTAGGTTTGTTCATGGACAGCGCTTTCATAGGGCAATACAAATAATCAATGCATCAGGGTCATGAATAAGGACGCTGGAGAGAAGCTAATTTAGACGCACACAACAGATGTCAGGGAATGGCACTGGCCGCCCTCACAAAAAGCCAGCGAACATCACTGCTGGCAGCTGGTTCCCACGCCCCCAACCAATCCCCATATGGCCACCTGTAATGGATGATTAAGTTTTTACGATACCGGGAACAAGCTGCATGAGTGCTGACGGTGGAGAAGCGTGGTTGGCCTATTTAGAAAGGCAAAACATGGAATTTCTGGCATGATAATCACTGTCCTGAAATATAGTAACGAATCTACTTCGGAAACTGTTTCTGACGTTCCTCACATCTATACAATATCCTAAATTTCTCGATGATACGCCATTAACCCACAGGTAAGAGTGGAATTCACTTGGTACACTTAGGTCGGGCGAGTAGCGACCAAGAACTGCTCATGGAGTCTCCCAAATTTCCTCGTGAGGTTGATGTCATCTCCCTCACTCCACCCACCCGCTCCGCCCAGTCATCCCCCGCCCCAAGGAGCACCTGCAGTAGGCCCAGGAGCCGACACCTAGCACCTTCGGTAGTCAGGTCCTTCTCTTAGTGTGTTAGATGTTCGGGCCTTCCCTTCGGTTAGCATCACATCTCTTTTTTAACGCTTTTTATTTTCATTTGTTCCTCACATTCATACGTTCGTGTATCTAAAAGATTCCTGTACTGGGTCCTTCGTTGTCTCTGCAGTTTTTCTTGAGTCGGCTTCTATTTCTCTTCCATTTTCCATACTCTCTCAACTATCTCAAAACTCTGTATCTTCCTTGTTCTATTTCTTTCAATATTTTGCTTTTTCAATGGTGTTCTCTATGTCCTTACTTCTCACTCATCTTCAACAGAATGTATTCATACAAACTCATTGTTGACGTATGATACACATTGTGGTTCAATGGCCTTTAATTGTTTATCCAACGCGCATTAAACACAACATGTGAGTATACTAAAAGAAATGATATACTAACGGTACACCGATGAAATACGAAATATTTCTCGAAACTAATAGAACGTAAAAGTATATCCTATATGGAACTTTCATAGAAAACTTGTTTCCCTTGATGGTCGTGTGGGATACGTTTGCACAGGGGTGACTAAAATATTTATTTCATCCCTGACAAACCGTACAGCTCGTCCTAGCATGGTACACTGAAAGGATAAAACCACATCTATCGTTGTGTTTGTATAAGGCATTTTTCTAACGATGCTTTTTCAATTAGAACCCAAGCCAACTGGCGTTTATTCTCTGAGGTTTCAGTCGTACAGGAAAAATGTCGACGTTTGTCTAGCTGTAGCTCAATATTCTTCCGAGGGAAGAATTCAGTCAGGTAACCCAGTTAACGAAGGTTCTACCAGCTAGGCTCCTAGGGGAACAACAGACAGCCACTCTTATTCTTACTACCTCACACAGGCTTCCAAGACTGACACAGGCCCGTCCTGGATCGAGTTCATGTGTTCCTCCGCTTAGGGTTGGTATATACCTCGCAAACGCGGGAGACAGCGACAAAACAAAATATATATATATATATATATATATATATATATATATATATATATATATATATATATATATATATATATATATCACAGTAATCGATATGCTGGACCAATCATTGCAGTATTCATCTTTTCACCCATACGACCAATCAACCACAGATTTGTCATTCCAAATCTAACTAACCAGTTATCCTCTCCCATAAACCAATCATTCTAGCAACTATCCACTCAAACTGATTCTCCAACCAACCATCTAACCCCAAAATGAAGACTAATCTTAGGTATTAGTGGGAAAAAATGACCTAGAACAGACTGATAAGACTGACACTACTAACAGAAGTTAAATCCCAAACAAAGGATTTACAGAATCAGCCACAGACGTCAAACATGTCCAGGATTAAGCCAAGCAGTTTGGCAACTCTATACCCCACTACATGAACACCGTAAAGGGCTGGTTCAAGCGAATCGAAGCATCAAATTAGCTGTCTTATATCCTCACATAAACAGGATCCAAACTCGTAAAAGACGAGCTCTCTTCTTCCTGACTTGTAACAATCTTTTCAGCTTTTCTAAGTCTTTCGGAAATGTGTTAGAATTTAGATCTTAAAAATTTTCAGGCATTCGAGGGTCTAATAATTTTTTTTGATAAGGCGTTTTGAATTCAGTTTTGTTTTGAAAGGAAGCACACACTTGATCACTTCCTAGAGCATGATCAAACTAAATTCAAAAAGCTCTAAAAAAAAGTATCAAATCCCAAGTGCATGAAAAACTCTAAGATCTAACTTCTAACACATTTTCGAAAGACTTAGTAAGTCTGAAGATTGATACAAATGAGGAGGAAAATTAATCATATCGAGAGAGAGAGAGAGAGAGAGAGAGAGAGAGAGAGAGAGAGAGAGAGAGAGAGAGAGAGAGAGAGAGAGAGAGAGAGAGAGAGAGAGACGCAATATATATTCCAAGCTAGTCCGGAACACGAACCTTCATAAGCCAGAGACTAAACATTCTTTGACGACAAAGAAAATAAAGTGATATATATATATATATATATATATATATATATATATATATATATATATATATATATATATATATATATCCCTTGAAAGCTATAAATTCTGTCCAAATATCTTTCTTTTCACGAAATGGGAAGAGGCATCTGAAATGGAACGCATAACCCAAAAAAAGACTGGCGCAATTCCTAGTAAGACATCCTTTACATTATCTTGAACGAATACAGTAAAGGACCAAAACCCACAGACAGGACAGATAAGTCTGCGACTAAAGTAGAAAAAAAAAAAAACAAAACAAAACAAAAAGAACAACAGGACTCAAAAGAAAAAATCTGGAAGAAAATAACACTGCAGAACAACTGTTCCAAATTTAGAATGAAACGGGATTTGATCCTCCTAAGAAACGCTAAGGATCTAACCATATACGCAAGGGTGTAAGACCCGAGACCTTGTCTTCTCCACACAAGACCAAACCTGTCCTCCTCCCTCCAGGAAAATTAGCCTTTGATATCCTAGTAAGAGAAGACACTTAAAACTCCTCAAATAAATACATACCACAAATCCGTAAAAATGACCCGAGGTCCCAAATCCCTCCAAAGAATATCATCAAATTTAATGCTATGAAGGAAATCCCCTCAACAAAAAGACAAACATATTCCAAACCCCTAAAACGACCATCATAGAAAACGAAACCGTCAGCAGGAGACGGTTGAGCCCGGCGGTAAGGTCGGCTCTCCTCCGACACTCGGCCAATTACACACCTCTATTGGCCCCGCTGGAAACTGGCGGTGACGAAAATTGACGGTGACGCAACGGCGGCCGCGACGATACTTTCGCGATGACCGCTGGAGGAAAACGGCCGGGGGTGTCGAGGGGCTGAGAGAGAGAGAGAGAGAGAGAGAGAGAGAGAGAGAGAGAGAGAGAGAGAGAGAGAGAGAGAGAGAGAGAGAGAGAGAGAGAGAGAGAGAGAGAGTATATAGCAGTAATGGCGTGTTGTTTGGCTCGCGAGGAAATGAACGGGAAAATTGCATTACAGAGGCAGGGGTAGTTGTGGAGAGCAGGGCATCATGTGGGGTTCTTGACGCTCTCTCACACACACACACACAACCTGGCCAGTCGCGTCCTCTCAGGCCTTCTCTCTGCCGCGCATTTGTCGCTATAAACACCACATGCGTGTGCTTCCTGTCGTGTGAAGCGCCACAAGTCTACGTACAAACTCCATATCGTATGAAAACAAAGTTATTATACACTTATGCATCATACTTTTGAAAGTCTGTGACGTCAGATGTATATGAAGACCACTTCGGTCTATCCGAAGATCACTTTAGGTCTACGCAGACCACCACCTGGGTCTACCAGAAGACCACTTTTCGTAGTAGACCAATGAGTTCGGGCACACACACCTACCAGGGAAGAGCGATTGCTTGAGTAGATTTGCATGTGAAGAAACACCTGACAGTTGATATGGATGACTAAAAGAAACAATATCGAATCAAATAAGCATTGGAACACTATAAAGTCAGCATTGCATCATATTCCATACGATGGAAGTACATAAGATCATAATCACACGGACAAAAAAGCATCTGGTACAAAATAACGTCCGCGATCATCTGCTGTGAGTGGTGGCGGCAACACTCCCGTGCTCGTTACCATGACAACGGGGACGCTATTCTGTTTCTTGTTTACAACACCTGGGATGAGGGGGGGGGGGGTTGGGGGGAGGACGATAACAGTATGTGTGTGTGTGTGTGTGTGTGTGTGTGTGTGTGTGTGCGTGTAATAAGTAGAGCAGATGAAATACATCACCGGAGAAATTATATAATTGCATTATTTGATGAGAGAAAAATGATGCCATCGCATTCACATTATAAGTGGATTAATTTCATCAGCAGTACGGCATTTGTCTACCTGTCTGTCTGTCTGTCTTTGGGAGGTCAGGAGCTTTTGATGAGCGCGCGCGCGGACACACACACACACACACACACACACACACCGAGCCATAACGTTTCCTTGGGGTGTAAAGGTCAAAGACCATCAACACTCCGAGGTGCTCCGTCCTTAAGAACGGTGACAAGGATGGATATGATTTAAGCGTACCTCTGCGACTAGCTCTAAAAAAAAAGCTTGGCGAAATAAAGCTGAATTCACGATCTCAAGGAGAGAGAGAGAGAGTGAGAGAGAGAGAGAGAGTAGAGAGAGAGATGTGTGAGAGATGAGATTGAAGCCACACGGCTGTAAACACCATCCACACGGCTGTAAACACCATCCACACGGCTGTAAACACCATCCAGACGGCTGGAAACACCATCCACACGGCTGTAAACACCATCCAGACGGCTGGAAACACCATCCACACGGCTGTAAACACCATCCACACGGCTGTAAACACCATCCACACGGCTGTAAACACCAACCACACGGCTGTAAACACCATCCACACGGCTGTAAACACCAACCACACGGCTGTAAACACCAACCACACGGCTGTAAACACCATCCACACGGCTGTAAACACCATCCACACGGCTGTAAACACCATCCACACGGCTGTAAACACCATCCACACGGCTGTAAACACCATCCACACGGCTGTAAACACCATCCACACGGCTGTAAACACCATCCACACGGCTGTAAACACCAACCACACGGCTGTAAACACCATCCACACGGCTGTAAACACCAACCACACGGCTGTAAACACCATCCAGACGGCTGGAAACACCATCCACACGGCTGTAAACACCATCCACACGGCTGTAAACACCATCCAGACGGCTGGAAACACCATCCACACGGCTGTAAACACCATCCACACGGCTGTAAACACCATCCAGACGGCTGGAAACACCATCCACACGGCTGTAAACACCATCCACACGGCTGTAAACACCATCCACACGGCTGTAAACACCATCCACACGGCTGTAAACACCATCCACACGGCTGTAAACACCATCCAGACGGCTGGAAACACCATCCACACGGCTGTAAACACCATCCACACGGCTGTAAACACCATCCAGACGGCTGGAAACACCATCCACACGGCTGTAAACACCATCCACACGGCTGTAAACACCAACCACACGGCTGTAAACACCATCCACACGGCTGTAAACACCATCCACACGGCTGTAAACACCAACCACACGGCTGTAAACACCATCCACACGGCTGTAAACACCATCCACACGGCTGTAAACACCAACCACACGGCTGTAAACACCATCCACACGGCTGTAAACACCAACCACACGGCTGTAAACACCATCCAGACGGCTGGAAACACCATCCACACGGCTGTAAACACCAACCACACGGCTGTAAACACCATCCAGACGGCTGGAAACACCATCCACACGGCTGTAAACACCATCCACACGGCTGTAAACACCATCCACACGGCTGTAAACACCATCCACACGGCTGTAAACACCATCCACACGGCTGTAAACACCATCCACACGGCTGTAAACACCATCCACACGGCTGTAAACACCATCCACACGGCTGTAAACACCATCCAGACGGCTGGAAACACCATCCACACGGCTGTAAACACCATCCAGACGGCTGGAAACACCATCCACACGGCTGTAAACACCATCCACACGGCTGTAAACACCATCCAGACGGCTGGAAACACCATCCACACGGCTGTAAACACCATCCAGACGGCTGGAAACACCATCCACACGGCTGTAAACACCATCCACACGGCTGTAAACACCATCCACACGGCTGTAAACACCATCCAGACGGCTGGAAACACCATCCACACGGCTGTAAACACCATCCACACGGCTGTAAACACCATCCACACGGCTGTAAACACCATCCACACGGCTGTAAACACCATCCAGACGGCTGGAAACACCATCCACACGGCTGTAAACACCATCCACACGGCTGTAAACACCATCCACACGGCTGTAAACACCATCCACACGGCTGTAAACACCATCCAGACGGCTGGAAACACCATCCACACGGCTGTAAACACCATCCAGACGGCTGGAAACACCATCCACACGGCTGTAAACACCATCCACACGGCTGTAAACACCATCCACACGGCTGTAAACACCATCCACACGGCTGTAAACACCAACCACACGGCTGTAAACACCATCCAGACGGCTGGAAACACCATCCACACGGCTGTAAACACCATCCAGACGGCTGGAAACACCATCCACACGGCTGTAAACACCATCCAGACGGCTGGAAACACCATCCACACGGCTGTAAACACCATCCACACGGCTGTAAACACCATCCACACGGCTGTAAACACCATCCACACGGCTGTAAACACCATCCACACGGCTGTAAACACCATCCACACGGCTGTAAACACCATCCACACGGCTGTAAACACCATCCACACGGCTGTAAACACCATCCACACGGCTGTAAACACCATCCACACGGCTGTAAACACCATCCACACGGCTGTAAACACCATCCACACGGCTGTAAACACCATCCACACGGCTGTAAACACCATCCACACGGCTGTAAACACCATCCACACGGCTGTAAACACCAACCACACGGCTGTAAACACCATCCAGACGGCTGGAAACACCATCCACACGGCTGTAAACACCATCCACACGGCTGTAAACACCATCCACACGGCTGTAAACACCATCCACACGGCTGTAAACACCATCCAGACGGCTGGAAACACCATCCACACGGCTGTAAACACCATCCAGACGGCTGGAAACACCATCCACACGGCTGTAAACACCATCCACACGGCTGTAAACACCATCCACACGGCTGTAAACACCATCCACACGGCTGTAAACACCATCCACACGGCTGTAAACACCATCCACACGGCTGTAAACACCATCCAGACGGCTGGAAACACCATCCACACGGCTGTAAACACCAACCACACGGCTGTAAACACCATCCACACGGCTGTAAACACCATCCACACGGCTGTAAACACCATCCACACGGCTGTAAACACCATCCACACGGCTGTAAACACCATCCACACGGCTGTAAACACCATCCACACGGCTGTAAACACCATCCACACGGCTGTAAACACCATCCACACGGCTGTAAACACCATCCACACGGCTGTAAACACCATCCACACGGCTGTAAACACCATCCAGACGGCTGGAAACACCATCCACACGGCTGTAAACACCATCCACACGGCTGTAAACACCATCCACACGGCTGTAAACACCATCCAGACGGCTGGAAACACCATCCACACGGCTGTAAACACCATCCACACGGCTGTAAACACCATCCAGACGGCTGGAAACACCATCCACACGGCTGTAAACACCATCCAGACGGCTGGAAACACCATCCACACGGCTGTAAACACCATCCACACGGCTGTAAACACCATCCACACGGCTGTAAACACCATCCACACGGCTGTAAACACCATCCACACGGCTGTAAACACCATCCACACGGCTGTAAACACCATCCACACGGCTGTAAACACCATCCACACGGCTGTAAACACCATCCACACGGCTGTAAACACCATCCACACGGCTGTAAACACCATCCACACGGCTGTAAACACCATCCACACGGCTGTAAACACCATCCACACGGCTGTAAACACCATCCAGACGGCTGGAAACACCATCCACACGGCTGTAAACACCATCCAGACGGCTGGAAACACCATCCACACGGCTGTAAACACCATCCAGACGGCTGGAAACACCATCCACACGGCTGTAAACACCATCCACACGGCTGTAAACACCATCCACACGGCTGTAAACACCATCCACACGGCTGTAAACACCATCCACACGGCTGTAAACACCATCCACACGGCTGTAAACACCATCCACACGGCTGTAAACACCATCCAGACGGCTGGAAACACCATCCACACGGCTGTAAACACCATCCACACGGCTGTAAACACCATCCACACGGCTGTAAACACCATCCAGACGGCTGGAAACACCATCCACACGGCTGTAAACACCATCCAGACGGCTGGAAACACCATCCACACGGCTGTAAACACCATCCACACGGCTGTAAACACCATCCACACGGCTGTAAACACCATCCACACGGCTGTAAACACCATCCACACGGCTGTAAACACCATCCACACGGCTGTAAACACCATCCACACGGCTGTAAACACCATCCACACGGCTGTAAACACCATCCAGACGGCTGGAAACACCATCCACACGGCTGTAAACACCATCCACACGGCTGTAAACACCATCCACACGGCTGTAAACACCATCCAGACGGCTGGAAACACCATCCACACGGCTGTAAACACCATCCACACGGCTGTAAACACCATCCACACGGCTGTAAACACCATCCAGACGGCTGGAAACACCATCCACACGGCTGTAAACACCATCCACACGGCTGTAAACACCATCCACACGGCTGTAAACACCAACCACACGGCTGTAAACACCATCCAGACGGCTGGAAACACCATCCACACGGCTGTAAACACCATCCACACGGCTGTAAACACCATCCACACGGCTGTAAACACCATCCACACGGCTGTAAACACCATCCAGACGGCTGGAAACACCATCCACACGGCTGTAAACACCATCCACACGGCTGTAAACACCATCCAGACGGCTGGAAACACCATCCACACGGCTGTAAACACCATCCAGACGGCTGGAAACACCATCCACACGGCTGTAAACACCATCCAGACGGCTGGAAACACCATCCACACGGCTGTAAACACCATCCACACGGCTGTAAACACCATCCACACGGCTGTAAACACCATCCAGACGGCTGGAAACACCATCCACACGGCTGTAAACACCATCCAGACGGCTGGAAACACCATCCACACGGCTGTAAACACCATCCAGACGGCTGGAAACACCATCCACACGGCTGTAAACACCATCCAGACGGCTGGAAACACCATCCACACGGCTGTAAACACCATCCACACGGCTGTAAACACCATCCAGACGGCTGGAAACACCATCCACACGGCTGTAAACACCATCCAGACGGCTGGAAACACCATCCACACGGCTGTAAACACCAACCACACGGCTGTAAACACCATCCACACGGCTGTAAACACCATCCAGACGGCTGGAAACACCATCCACACGGCTGTAAACACCATCCACACGGCTGTAAACACCATCCAGACGGCTGGAAACACCATCCACACGGCTGTAAACACCATCCACACGGCTGTAAACACCATCCACACGGCTGTAAACACCATCCACACGGCTGTAAACACCATCCACACGGCTGTAAACACCATCCACACGGCTGTAAACACCATCCACACGGCTGTAAACACCATCCACACGGCTGTAAACACCATCCACACGGCTGTAAACACCATCCACACGGCTGTAAACACCAACCACACGGCTGTAAACACCAACCACACGGCTGTAAACACCATCCACACGGCTGTAAACACCATCCACACGGCTGTAAACACCATCCACACGGCTGTAAACACCATCCACACGGCTGTAAACACCATCCACACGGCTGTAAACACCATCCACACGGCTGTAAACACCATCCACACGGCTGTAAACACCATCCACACGGCTGTAAACACCATCCACACGGCTGTAAACACCATCCACACGGCTGTAAACACCATCCACACGGCTGTAAACACCATCCACACGGCTGTAAACACCATCCACACGGCTGTAAACACCATCCACACGGCTGTAAACACCATCCACACGGCTGTAAACACCAACCACACGGCTGTAAACACCATCCACACGGCTGTAAACACCAACCACACGGCTGTAAACACCAACCACACGGCTGTAAACACCATCCACACGGCTGTAAACACCATCCACACGGCTGTAAACACCATCCACACGGCTGTAAACACCATCCACACGGCTGTAAACACCATCCAGACGGCTGGAAACACCATCCACACGGCTGTAAACACCATCCACACGGCTGTAAACACCATCCACACGGCTGTAAACACCAACCACACGGCTGTAAACACCATCCACACGGCTGTAAACACCATCCACACGGCTGTAAACACCATCCACACGGCTGTAAACACCATCCACACGGCTGTAAACACCATCCACACGGCTGTAAACACCATCCACACGGCTGTAAACACCAACCACACGGCTGTAAACACCATTCACACGGCTGTAAACACCAACCACACGGCTGTAAACACCATCCAGACGGCTGGAAACACCATCCACACGGCTGTAAACACCATCCACACGGCTGTAAACAGCCAACCACACGGCTGTAAACATCATCCACACGGCTGTAAACACCAACTACACGACCGTAAACGCCTATCCACGCGGCTGGAAGCACCATCCATTCAGCTCGGGAAAACAATTCCACCGTCCATCCTAGCCTTCCTCTGTTCATCTTGGTGATCACACTCACCATCATGACACAAGCAGCACCGCTCTATAACCTTGGTTAGTTGGTGTTCCGTTGGGCCATAGCCTATCACAAAACCAGGGGCATCAAGGATGCCAACGCCAAGTTACTACATCCACCAACCAAGAAATGTTCCACACCATCTTCGGGCGTTAATGATTATAATCATAAGACCACATATATCCTTTATGTATAATGCCCTTGCCCCTTCCGCTCCCATACGCGTGACCACTTCTTACTTTCAGCAACAAAAAGTAAGAAAGCAAACCACTATAAGAAAATTAAACCACGTAAACGCATGGCCAACAAAAACGAAAGCTAACCTGACCACATTAAAGCTGACGACAATGTAATTGTGGTGTGTCAGAGAAACAATATGGAGAGAGACACGAGGGCTGACAGCCAACGTAATAAACAAGGATTATTATATAATTTCAGTGCAATTATAATTTCCCCTGTGTACAACGCTGAAACTTTTTGAACCATAATGCATTACAATCACATATGAAATTTCTTCATTCACACATTCACCCGTGCTTCGTATCTCATATTCTGGCGTAATGTATACATGGATTTACTAGGCATGAATGCAATCATGGTGACAGATGGTCCCCTTCTGAAAGTATTTGTTTCCCCTGTGATCAGTACCATTTTCTCTCTAAATATATATATATATATATATATATATATATATATATATATATATATATATATATATATATATATATATATATATATATATATCCCTGTCCTTAGTGATTAGCTCAGACTTAGGAGCCCCTTTGTCGTAAAAAGCATCGTTGTTACACCAGAGCCTTTCAGATGTGTTGTCCTGGGGCATTTATATATGAATGAATATCGATTGACCATGCCTCAGGTATGGCCGTTTCGACCGGAAAGAAGATAGAATGAGAACGAGAATGAGAGGAAATTGATCAGAGCTCCTCAGCTGTTTGTGAACCTAAAGTTTAAAGGTAAAAGGATTGCATGCCACTTCACTCCCAGTCTCTGATAAATAGTAGATGGCAGGGAGCCACCGTACCAGGGTGGTATACTACCGGTGACAACTGCGTAGTGAGCCAGCACTTCAGTGGCTGTAAAGTGCCACTCTTTGGCCCCGGTAGCTGTCTCTTCTTTCTGTTTCAATCACACGCGGACTAGCGGCGTTCACTTCACAAATACACGATGTCTCCACCTCCGACGCGTTTTCAGCAACGCTAAATATTCCCGAGGTGAGCGCTACGCGCGAGTTTTGCCACTTGGCTGAAATCTCGTTGTAAATAGGTAGATACTCCTTTCCCACAGACCTACCATCCCCCCCCCCACACACACACCCCTCTTCCACTACCCCTTCCCCTCCCTCATCCTTCATCTGAACATCGAAGAGACAGAACAACAAATGTAATGCAACAGAAGGCTTAACATATAGGAAGAGAGTAAGGAAATTTGCAGATTTTCCTGGGAATACTTCATCAAAACATACTGAGGAAAAAATACTTAAAATTCCTACAAGAAAGATGGTGAGGCTCTTAGCTGTCTCTCCCAGTGAAGTCAGGAGTACTTGTGGCGTAAAAGCCTCGACTTCGATCTTGATAAGGAAACTCGACGGATGACCCACCCGAGAGCTCGATCAACTGGGACCTGATGATGATAGGGGCCCATCAGGACCCTCGTCGAAGCCTGGTCCTCGCCGCCTCAGTGAGAACCTCAGAAAGCTAAACGTGGTTTGCTTCCTAGACACTCGATCTCCTATATCAGTTCTCCCCCTCCTATCGTCGTCACATCTCTCTCTCTCTCTCTCTCTCTCTCTCTCTCTCTCTCTCTTTCTCTCTCTCTCTCTCTCTCTCTCTCTCTCTCTCTCTCTCTCTCTCTCTCTCTCTCTCTCTCTCTCTGTGGTGTGTGTGTGTGTGTGTGTGTGTGTGTGTGTGTGTGTGTGCCTTAACCTTGCAGGAGGTCAACAAACACCACACAACTGGTCGTCATCAGGACATCACTAGAGTGACCGGGGGGGCCCACTCCCGTGGACACACCAACAATGGCGGGAATCAAAGTGAGGTTTGTCTGTGACGGTAACATGTGGATGTGGGGAGAGAGAGAGAGAGAGAGAGAGAGAGAGAGAGAGAGAGAGAGAGAGAGAGAGAGAGAGAGAGAGAGAGAGAGAGAGAGAGAGAGATGAACAATGGACGTGGATAAAGAAAGACAACGTGGAGGAGGCCAAGCCCTTCCTCGCCTCTACATGCCAGCCACCGAAAAATTCAAATCTAATTTGAATTCTCTCATATTGAACAAAGGCCGCCTTACATCACCGCCGGAATCCAATAAACGAATTCAACGCCTGAATATTACATTGTGATAATATTTGTCCTGCTGTAGAAGACTCGAGCCTCCCAGTGATTTTGTAGTCAATTATTGAAACGTGTATAAAATTGATAATGAATGAAACATGAATCACTTGGGCACGGCGGTACGACCCTTGAGCACGACGGTACGACCCTTGAGCACGGCGGTACGACCCTTGAGCACGACGGTGCGACCCTTGAGCACGGCGGTACGACCCTTGAGCACGGCGGTACGACCCTTGAGCACGACGGTTCGATCCATGAGAACGACGATACGACCTTTGAGCACGACACTACGACCCTTGAGCACGACAGTACGACCCTAGAGGACGACGGTACGACACCTGAGCACTACCCTCCCAGAGTTATATTGTCAGGTGAACTGAAACCTTACAGAGTCGTGCACACATAACGCAGACATGGACAAACACACGTACACCCTCAAGCACATATATATACACAAATGTAAGGGACGGGGCAACACGAGTGTAAAGGTCTTTCCCTTTAATACACAAATAGTGAACATAAAATTAAGCAAGAAACTTTTAAGAAATGAAGCAATGAAGAACTTTTATCGTGTTAGAATTGTGGATGAATGGAATTAGCTAAGTCATGAGACTATAAATGCTAACATCACATAACGGATTACAGAGTTGTATTATAAAACAAAATGGTTCAAGAGATGGGGCCCCACGAACGTAGAACCCCCTTCTCTTACACTACAAATAGGTAATTACACATGGATGATTACACACGTACACAAATACACGCAAATGAAGAAATCACACAAACACATATGCTTCCCAGACACAGAATACATACTGAATGAATTCTCACTCATCACAGCCAACAAGCAATTGAACCCCCAACTCCTCACAGACATATGAGGAATATATACAAAACATAATGCAAAAACCCATACAGACACAAACATCAGTTCTGGTTTCAAGACAAGCCAACCTCCCCTACCCCCCAGCTCTCAAGATAGTTTATATCACACTGATATAAATCTATATATAAACAGGTAATATGTTTCGCTACCAGTATACACATCGACCATCCCAACTCCCCGATTCTTAAGTGATTCAAAATCTCAGGGAATCCCAAAACTGTGTTTACCATTCACCATTTTTTTTTTCGGTTCCTTTTGCTCTCCTTGTTGCCAGGGAAGGCAAGCCCATTTCTTATTCATAGCCCTCGTACTCCTCTCTGATCGACCTCCAAAAATAGTTTGCCTTTTTTTTTTCTTTTTTACAGTGTTGGTCTGAGGAGTTCCGGGAAAGTCTGTTATTTATGGCTCTGGGTTCCACGTTAATGGCTCCAGTATTTACGATGGCTTCTGATGACCAGCCAGCCACGGTAGGTTGAGTCTGGTGGGTGATCTTATCTCTTTATCATATGAAGGTCATTCTTCTTGGCGTCAGCACAACAGATATGGAGAGCCTTCTGTTTACGGTCGTCGTCGGCACATCAGATAAGGCAAGTCTTCTGTCTGAGGTCGTCGTGTTCCTCCGTATCAACAGATGGTTGAATGATAGTCTGGTTGGGTGAAGCAGGTCATATCCCCATGTATATAGTAGTGATATAAGCTCACGAGCGTAATACCTCGACCATACCGATCAAATGAAGTGTTAGCGTTGGGCTGGATGGTTCCCACACACTACATTACCCCGTCACTCACATTCGTTCTTATCCATCCACTTTTTGTATTTTCTCTGATGGTTGGTTCTCTTTGTTAAAGTAAGACCCATTCTTTTTTTCTAAAATCTATTCCTGTGGGATCATCGTCCCAACTCCGACTCCACCCCGTCATCTTCAACTTGCCCTGCTTGTTGCCTTCCGTCCGTCTATGTTTACCTGTGTCACCAAGAGCTGCAGGAACTCCCAGTTCTGCCTCCATCCCCTACCTTTCTAGATCCTTGGTTAACCCAGTGACCCATCACCACACTACACCACACCACCGCTAACAGAACCACCAGGGGAGGTAGCATAGAGGATGGGGGGTACGATAGGAGGGAGATGATCGGACCTTGGTCATGGGCGTGGTGATGGCCAGTGAGTCAGGGACAAAATTATTCACATTAAGACGCCACACCCAGCCCCTCCTCCTCTCCCCAGAGGCTGCAGGGGTCCCCAGCAGCCCTAGCTGCACCTCCCCCCCTCCCCACTGTCTGTCTGACGTTGTGGCATCGTTGGGGGTGTGATGTCTGAGCTGCCTCCCCTCTCGTCTGGCTTTCCTTCCCTCCCTCCTCTTCTCTATCATGTCCAGCTTCCTCCCTGGTCGGGTCTGCCTCGTAATTATTGATGGATCAACCCCTCCTTCCGTCCCCATCAGCAGCAGCGGCGTCCCCCAGGGTTTTGTCATGTCTCCCTCGCTCTTTCTCCTTTTCATCAGCGATCTCCTTTCTTCAACATGTAGCCAAAAGCACTCACAGCCTCTCTCTCTCTCTCTCTCTCTCTCTCTCTCTCTCTCTCTCTCTCTCTGTCGGTGAACCGCGTCATCTCGTTGCTTAACGAGACCATACGCACGCACGCACGCGCGCACACACACACATTATATATATATATATATATATATATATATATATATATATATATATATATATATATATATATGTTTATATATATTTATTTATTTATCAGATGCAGACTATGGACGGATCCAGTATTATCCAATTTATGGCTATAATTGGTCGAGACGTGAGCCATGACCCAGACAGTAACCAATTACACCGACCATCAGCCACACACCCTCCCTCCCTCCGCCTTTGATTGGCTAAATTATGCAACAAAAGGCCTATAACACGAGAGAGAGAGAGAGAGAGAGAGAGAGAGAGAGAGAGAGAGAGAGAGAGAGAGAGAGAGAGAGAGAGAGAGAGATGATTCAGTATTCCCTCCAACTTTCTACAACACCGACCAACAGATCCCTTCACTCTACCGAGGGAGGCACCAGCCCGACCCGACTACGGATGACTTCAGTCGGTGTAAGAAACGTTTACCTCGGAACGTTTCACGGGTTCGTGAGAGATGCTGGAGAGGCAGGGGGAGGCTCCTCCGCCACACACACCTCCCTCCTCTGTCGTGTCTGATGGAACCTTTGAGGCTGACAGGGTCTTCCATACCCACGCACTACATCCTTTCAAGCTTGAGTCAGAAGATGTGGCCTTCACCAAGACTATATCCGAGACTATTTGTTTGTTAATCTGCATAATTACTGCCTTTTAGATTAAAATTAGTCTCATATTCTGTTCGTCGCTCTGTGATAGACCAGGTTGTTGAGCGGGAGTAAAGTGGGATGGCATGGGAGTACGTGGGAGGACAAGAGGAGAGAGGTGGAAGAATGTGGAAGGCAGGTAAGAGAGGTGGAGGAGGAGGAGGAGGAGGAGGAGGAGGACTGCGGAGCGACAGAAGGCAAGGGTAGATCTGCGTGGCATGTGCAACTCATCTAATGTGTTGTAAAAGAAAAAAAAAAGCTGTTTATAACATCCTGTGGGGCAGATATGCAGACAGTCAGACGAGGTCAGAGTTAGACGAAGTATCCCAGGTACCAGGTACAGCCTCACGACCCCCAGGTACCAGGTACAGCCTCACGACCCCCAGGTACCAGGTACAGCCTCACGACCCCCAGGTACCAGGTACAGCCTCACGACCCCCAGACACCAGGTACAGCCTCACGACCCCCAGGTACCAGGTACAGCCTCACGACCCCCAGACACCAGGTACAGCCTCACGAACCCAAATACCACACGTCTCACTGCAACAACGACTACAATAACAACAACAACAATTCCTTCAGCAAATGAGAAAGTAAACAAGATAAGAAAATGCAAAACAAAGAGCGGGCTGACGTAAATAACATCACGTGACCATCCTGTCAAGGAACCCGCCTTACCCTTGACCTGAGGTCACCACACATACATGTGAGGTTAATCCCTCCCACATCCCGACCACACCCCTGGCTGCAGATGACCAACATTCCGGATTTAAATCATCAGGTCACATTGCTTGGGGGGGGGGGGGATTTATCAGCCGGGGGTCGTACCAGGCGGATTTATCCAGTTACAGACGTACTCCTACCGGATAATCCCCTCAGGCCCAGTCACGACCTCTGCCACAAGCATTTTGTTTTTGGTTGGGGAGGTGAGGAAGGGGTGGGTGGGTGGCCGGGCATTAATTTGCTCATGAGTTCCAATCTGGCGGTCTGGTCGTACGTCGGGCCAAAACCCATCTCATTTTCTTCTTCCAGACTGAATATTATTAACCCTCCGGGAGGGGCGGGAGGAGGGGAGGGGAGGGTAGTGTTGCCAAGTGAGGGAAAGAGGGATGAGGAGGGGATGGGGTGTGGGAGGGGGAGGGGGAGGGGAAGGATCGTCTATTGGAAAAGGGGGAGCAGGGGAGCGGGGGCGAGGGGAAGATGATGAGAAGGGATTAATATTTAGCGCTTTGTGCTTTCTTTGTTACACGTTGATCTCTTCTGCCGGAGCGAGATAGCGTCGGGAGCCAACCCCTTCCTGGAGAAATGCTCGCTTTGTTCCTCCTCCTATATTTAGAAAGGGATAATGCAGGAGGAGAGGATAGCCAGCGTCCTCCCTCCCAACCCATCTTCTATTTCACTACCCCACCTCGTGCGACACGAGGGAGATCCAGGGGCTAGGCTGCTGCTCCCAGCCTCCTACCTGGGACGGGGGTGTTCAAATAATTTCAGAAACATCAAAAAGAAAAGTTGAAAAAAAGAGATTCTTCATCCTTATGCCGCCAAACCGGACGTTGGCATGAAGTAAGAGCCATCATTTGAGGGGCGGCAGACTTCACTGGCCCCATGCGTAACACTAGACAGTTTTCACGTCTTACCAAATAGTGTCGGTCGAACGCCTAATGACAGACGAGGAAAGACGCAGACCGGGTTATGATTGCATGACACATTAATGATAGTCATAATGATGGCCGTGATCATCAGCTGCCACAGGACGTAACCCAATAACAGAGAAACCAAAAGTTTCGGCAAGGTTGTCCGGGACACGAAACTTTCAGATGTTTAGAAATGAGACAAATTACTTAAACTTTCGAAATTCTTTTAAGAGATCAATAAAGTTGTGTTTATGAATATGTGTATCACATCCAGGAGACACTGAGCACCACGATAGTACGACCCCTTGAGCACGACGGTACGATCCGTGAGCACGACGGTGCGACCATTGAGTACGACGATACGACCCCTTGAGCACGATGGTACGACCCTTCATCTGTTCCACGGCTTCCTGTAGGAGTTACCACAATGTACCACATTTCTAGACGTGCGAATTACCATGAACTCTCAGGAGCCGGACACGACTGAGTCTGGGATCGTTCCTTAAGTATTGAACGGATTACGATATTTGATATTCCTGGGCGGAGCGTGCGCGCCCCCTGACACCTGCCCAGCCTGCAGGGTTGACGACCCCCGCCAGCTCCAGAAAATCCCCACTAATGGGCCATGACCGCGTGCATCTCTCCCAGCCCACGTAACACACGCCAGAAATATCGACCATTAGTTAAACTCGTTCCGTTTCTAGGCTTAACGATGGCCATCGAGTTTTGTGGTCCGCGTCTGACGGACAAAACACTCCCCCCCCCCACACACACACACACACACACGCAACACATACTCAGACCTCTGAGAAGGGGGCCTCATCCAACGGTCTTGTACACTTTTGTTAACATGATGATTACGTCTATCTTCGTCGCCTTGATCCCCAGGTGAGGGTGGACTTTCCTCCTCCTCCTCCTCCAGCGGTGGAGGTAGCTCCCTAACCCACCCATACCACAGGAAAAAGCCATTCGACACACTAGTACCGGCCGGAGAGGATGGGCCAGTGTTCCACCACACCTGAGCTGGGCTCCCTACCATTTCGTCATGCATCTTCCTCGTCTTTGAAATACCCATCCGATCAATACCCATCCCATCAGTGTCAGTGGTTCTAAATATCTTCTAAACCTTCGGTATACCTCAGGATGGATACCTTACACAGCGCTAGACAGAGATGCACTGTTCTCCCACTGCGCAAGGTTGTATGTTAAAGTTCAGGAGTTGAGACCTCATAAGAAACTCTCTCGTCGCACTGCCCATATAGGTATGATTACATACACACTTTACAAATGAAAAAAAAATGGACTCCCAGGCAGACACACGAAAGCCTTCGCTCACCACGTCACTTTCCACCTACCGTCTGGATCAGCTACTGTTCTTATCTGTCATTTCCAATTTGTACTGTATGGGGGATATGGAGATAGCGTCAAATGCTTTCTGGCATTCTAGACAATTCACCCACTCTCTGTGATTATTATTTGTGTGTAACGGGGAGAAAATCTTATATTGTCCAGTCCATTAACTTTATATGTACTACTGACATTGCTCCGATGTATGTACACACACACACACACACAAACACCAAGGATAACCTAGGTTGTGTGTGTGTGTGTGTGTGTGTGTGTGTGTGTGTGTGTGTGTGTGTGTGCATTCATACGTAGGAGTAAAAGATATAGTATATACATATACAAGGTTAAGAGACGGGGCAACACGAGTGTCCAAAGCCCTCCCCGCGATACAAAAATAATCACACACATACCAGCATTAAAGCCAGAACCTACTTATCGACCAGTCCCGTGGGGAAGATGAACACCTGGGATTGTCTGTGGCGCAACAACCACGCCCAGGATTCGAATTCATCTAGGCTAGACTCATAATCATCACGCTGTGTGCGTGTGTGTGTATGTTGAATGTAGTGCAACAACAGGGGAGGAGGGGGAAAATAATAAGAAATAAAATATAGAAAACGGTACGGAAAATATATGTCAAGAAAGATAAACTGTATGATATGGAAGATGGAAATTAAATGTAGAAAAAATCTGACAGGAAAAACAAAAGGTAAAAGGGAAAGATAATGAAAGAAGAAATGAGAGTTGGGGGTCTGGGACAACACTCGTTAGTTACAGAGAACGGGGGATGATGGGCAATATGCCAGCCAGCGTGGGACAAGATTGGGGGGCTTCTGTGGGACCTGGCTTCACTCAGAGAGAGAGAGAGAGAGAGAGAGAGAGAGAGAGAGAGAGAGAGAGAGAGAGAGAGAGAGAGAGAGAGAGAGAGAGAGAGAGAGAGAGCCTGGGCTACCTTAAAACTGGTTATCGAAGCACAGATCTACAAAGCTTATCTCCAGTCATTGAATTTCTCTTCATAGTAATATCAAGGTTGAACTTTGTGTTTATCTCCTGACGCTTCTGTAATATTCCCGTTTTCTTTGTGCTGTTCGAATCCCAGGGAGCTCCCCACCTCCTGCGGCGGTCGCGATAAATTGGTTTCATTTCTTGTACTGACCTTTGCTTCGTGCGTGAGAACTACTGGATATATATATATATATATATATATATATATATATATATATATATATATATATATATATATATATATATATATATATAAAGAAGTGTACAGGAGATTTCAACTCTTATGAGCTTCGTAATAATAGTGAAAAGTCTTGATTTCTGGAAGCACTATCCAACAATTAAACTTGACGTAAATTAGCAGCCAACACAAGATAAATCATACAAAAAATGTACAATATCGTTGCATTTTCAGAGTAGGAATTTTATGGTATTCCAATCGCTTCATGTCATTAGCTTTCTATAAATATGTATAATGGAATATACCTTATATTGTTGACCGTACCTCCAAGCTTCATCTGAGTTGTATCGGCGTAAATATCTAGTCTTCAGAAAGCCAGCCTTTACGTAGTTCCAGTACAAAAAAAATAAAAGTGACTGAGATAATCTCTTTTTAAAATATCTCATCTACAACAGGAAGAATTGTAACGTATAATCTCTCAGTTCATGTGAGGTAATGAAACGTAAATCCTAACCTTTGCAACAGCACACAGTAATCCCTCGTCCTGAGTGCACCATTACGTGCGAAAATGAGAAATCTGACTGCACATTAGTTTTCCCCCCAAAGATACGATAGCCTGGGAAGAGTCAACACGGCAGGTGAGGCAGGCGGCTTGGGGGATCGATGGCGTAGGATACCCGCCGTGACGGTTACCTCATCAGGGCGATTCACCTGACTGGTGAGGGAGGGGGAGAGGACACATCTGGTGGAGGAGAGAAAGAGAGGTGAGGCTGAGGAGACTTGTGAGTGGTCGGTCGGGACTCATGTGTCCACAAGTATGCAATCTTCAGATCTCCCACGTAACACCTGACAGACACAACAGGTAACTCCCTCGACCCGTTGTTCGTGACCATAGATAAGACTTTCTAGCGGTGAGCGGGAAGCGCTAGCCCAGCCTTTTGGCACTATCACAAAATCAAGACTCGTAATTACGTACTCCACTCTTCTCCTGCCTCTTTTCCTCCACTTCTCTTCCCCTCTCTCTCTCTCTCCCTCTCTCACTCTTCCTGCCTCTCCCTCCTGACTCTCTCTCTCTCCCTTCCTCTACCAGCCTATCAGTGAGAGAGGTAAACAAGCCCCCGTCTCACAGACCCGCCATATATAAGTTGTTTTGATGGAAGTTCCCCTTCCTAAACCCCCTCCCCCCCACACCGCCTCTCCCCCAATACACTCTGCTGCTTCCCTCTTTTCTCTCTCTTTTCTCTCTCTCTCTCTCGTTATTTTTTCTCTTACTATCCTCTGCTTCACTCCCGTTGTTGCTTTTTTCCCTCTTCATCTTTCTATGTTTCAATCTATTTATTCCTCATTTTACTTCAACTGATTTCTATACTCATCTTGCCATGCCTGTTGCCACGTCTATAGCCTAATTCTTCTGTTGTTTTGTTTACCTATCTGTTTATCTCGTCAGAGAGAACTTCTCATCAATTCGTTTATATTTATCTTCCTAATCCTTCCTTCTCTACAAGCAAAATCCTTTTTAATCTTCTCCAAACTAAAATCATCGTCAAATAAGCCTATTCATTGGTAGTGCTTAGTCTTACATGTCCATTCAAGATTACACGAGATAAGTAAACTATAAATCCACCCAGGATTAACGCTGAGTGAAGGCGATTACACGAGCGAGGACCTTGCTTTCATTTCCACAGTGGAGGGCGTTGCTTGGAGGCGAGGAAGGCCCCGTGACTGGTCCTGTTGTGGTCGTCTGTTGTCGACGGTGGTGGAGTGCCGTTGTGGACGGTGTTGAATAACAGGGTACGTTCCCCCACATGGTCTTATCCTTACCGTAAAAGGTCAGACGGGAGGCTTCTCTATGGTGCTGTTGCATAGCTTCTTACTCCGTCTACCTTGTTACTCCGTCCAGATGTTGAGTTCTCGGTCCATCTGTGTTGTCTGGTCCTGTCTCTGGCGTCAAGTTGCTCCTCCTGTGTGGTTAGGTTAATACATTTTTCTCGTCCTTATTCTCCACCTTCACTTTATGTTCTGTATCGATTCTATCTTCAGTCTTGTCCCGATGTACACTCTCTGACTCATTCTTTTTCTGTCTATTCTCATCCATTTCCCTCCATAATCTAAATTCTTTGCGTCTTCCTGTAACGTCATTTAGTTCATTATCACGAGCCTCCAGCCTTGCTCTTATTTACCTTTTCATTTCCCTCTTCATCCTTCCCCACCTCTTACTTCTCCCTCATTCCCTTCCTCCTCCAACTTTTTTTTCCTCTCCCTCCTACCGAGGTCCGCCTCCTACACTCTCTCTCCCCCGAGTCTTGCAGGATTAATCCATTTTCTGTTGTTTACTATCTTGGCCGCCCAGCACGGGCCAGGGGTCACTCACTTATCTGCCGGGATCACTCCAGGGTAATGGTGTGTGGACCCGGGGCTCGCCTTCTACACTCCCTCTATCTCCGCTTTCCCCAGCCGACACACACCCCACTAGCCACAAGGCTCCTACTGGATACACCTCATCGCTCGACACTTATTAATTCATCTGTTGAAGCTTTAGTTTAGACATTCCTACGTCAGAAACTATAATCCACCTCGAGATTAGGCCTTGAATGAAATCTAAACTAAGTTTTAGAAAACAAACTTCCATCACTCCTGAATACAGCAGTCACTCCTTAAACCACCTTTCGTGTACTCCACGTCCTCCATCTTCTGTACATCCTCTACACCCTTGATGCATTTCTGAGCAACATACTCCTTATCTTACACTGCATCTACATCACCCAGAAATGCATCTGGTTTGTAGATCGAACCGACTTCCTTTATATCTCAGAGATAAGATCGCGAAATTTCAACTTGCCGAACTGAAGAGTGAAGACCCACTAGGAGGCTGATCCTTGAAGAGGACGTCACCTGCAACACACATGATGAGACTGTGTTCGGTGGTGGGCCATAAATGAGAAACAAATCCCATTAAACTTGTAAATCCCTCAACGACTACAAAAAAAAAAAAAAGATTCAACTGTGTCGGATGGAGAAAATTAAGCTTCGTTTTCTTTGAGAAAACGGAGAGGCAGGGGATCCAGGGTACGTGTTGGGCGTCATGGGAAGCTGGGAGAGTAAACTTGCTGCTCCCTCAGAGTCCTGAGCCAAGGTGACCTCCAAGGGGAAAGTTTCCAAGAGTTTAGGGGGGTCAGTTGACCTGCAGACTCGGGTCACCACCGCACCTAATGCAGGTCATTAGATCATACTGAACACTCCTGGGGGTCCATTTTCTTTTCACATAAACACTGTAACATCTGCAAAATATTATCAACGTAGCTTTACCTTGAAGACGTTGCCTCTCTTGCAAATTTATTCAGATATCATTAAATATTCCGTTTTTATGCAAAAGCAGTTACTAGGTTAAGAGTTACAGTCTGATAACTCTGTAAGGAGCCTTTACATAAAATACAAAAGCCTCTTTATTACACAAAGTTCGTAGTTACGTAGAGTCGTATAGTGTACACGGTGAGCGTCCCAAATAATTGGGTTTGTTACAAGAGAGAGAGAGAGAGAGAGAGAGAGAGAGAGAGAGAGAGAGAGAGAGAGAGAGAGAGAGAGAGAGAGAGAGAGAGCGAGCTTCCTGTTCCTTCATTCTAAATCTAATTGTTCCCTTACCGTGGCCTCCTCTGAGCGCTGTATAATATTTCTTTTCCCAGAATTGCTTAAAAGCATTGCATTATAATCCTGTAATCCATTTACACCTGCTCTGTCTTCTCGCTTGTGCACATTTCATCCACGAGACAAAATTAATAACATAAACATATATTGTGAACCCTGACAGCGAACGACAGAAGTGCTTCGTTTTCTTCCTAATTGTCTGTACATACGAATCATTTTCTCTACCGCTGTACTCATCAGATACAACCCATTTTTTTTTTTTTCACAACATAAATCTGTCAGTTTTTACCTTTTTTCCCCCTATCATGTTAGAGATCAGTTGAAGCAACTATATTCTCATATACAGAGAGCGCGATAGCTGAACTGCCTTTTCAGTCCAGAGTTTGGCACATGGCGGGTTTAAGCCGTTCGTTATCTTCACCGTGGCGAGTTAGGGGTGTGATCAGCCGCCACTAGTGAAACTCAGGAAGGTAGACTTTTTCTACACCTCACACTTCCAAAGGATATCACAAATACCTGAAGCTTAGCATATCTATCTATCTATCTATCTATCTATCTATCTATATATATATATATATACATATATATATATATATATATATATATATATATATATATATATATATATATATATATATATACAACTTTGTTGAAAACCATTCTTGCTCCTGGGATCTTACGTTACTCTGCTCCTGTGTGGGGTGCAACCTGGTAGCTTCAGAAACCATATAAAAGAGATCCTGGAGCTATAGTATGACACATCAGCTATATATATATATATATATATATATATATATATATATATATATATATATATATATATATATATATATATATAATGAGAGCATCTGCTGTGTATAACTTAGTTACTAAAATTATATATCAGAGCAACATTCAATATTTACATAACATCGTTAACCCTTTGTTGATACAGTGAGCGGGTGAATCATTCTGGCGTTAATAATTACCAAGACTATGCTAGAATAATTTAACATTATTCTCCTGGAAGGCTTGGGAGGGTACAGTGTGTGTGTGTGTGTGTGTGTGTGTGTGTGTGTGTGTGTGTGTGTGATTGCATTCGTACAAGTATTTATATGTAATGCCAGTTACGGTGAAAGACAAGTCATCAGTACAAAATCCTGGGCCATCAAAGATATAATTGACTAATTTGTTGTAAAGTCCAACAGCCATTAAGACTAATTGGAAACGTGTTTGGACCATGAATGGTTGAGTTGACATACCCGGGTCTGATGCTCAGAACAACACCAAGCGGTGCGTGCACGAACACAAGCAAGCGCTCCCTGAAGAATGGAGGAAAGTCTGTGAGGTTCCTTAGACGGGGTGTGTGTGTGTGTGTGTGTGTGTGTGTGTGTGTGTGTGTCTTCTCTTCGCCCATCGTCAGAGTCACTACATATGTCAACAGTCATGGGGCAAATAAACACTAACACTGATCATCATTGCACAGATGAACACTACCACTGATCATCAATGCACAGGTCATCACTAGGTCATCACCTCCACCTGACGTAACATCATCGAGACGCCACGTCACCACGTCTCACTAACGCGTGACGACGACCCTGACTTTCCCCCAGCTGTTGTCAGAATCAATCCCGCCAACATACAAAATCAAGGTGATCCATCTACCTTTCAAGCTCACAATTGCCCGCTATGTGAGAGCACCTCCTGGGGCGCCCCATGCAGTCTTGGGAGTCTCCCGTTACACATTGGACTCCCACCCACCAGCAAATCCATCCATCTTCTCCTACTGACTTCCTTAACAGATCCATTTTCGATATGAGGATCAACGATTATGGGGGGGGGGGGGGGGGGGGGGGAGTCCCGGGCGGGTGGGAGTGGCCCCCCACCCCTCGCGAACGGGGGGGGGGGAGGTTTGGTCAGATTTGAACAACTGTGTGTAGACATTGATGGCAGTTCATAATAACATTTTAAGTTTCCGGTGCGTTACCACATTTAAAGGTTTCCACCCCTCACTATACAATACAGTTTCCAGTGGTGTTTTTTTTTTTTTTGTCTAAGACTTTAAAATGATTCCTTTCCAATGATGTAATGATTCTAATACCTTTACTGTAGAATCTGATATTTCTCACACGTTACACCCTCAACATTGCAACACACACACACACACACACGAACACACAAATGCCTAACACTGATTCGTGCATTACAACAAGTGTATGAGTGTAACGCGTTGGTTGTAATGTTCATTTCCTGTTATGATCCCAAACTCTGGCATTGTACTACAGAGTCTCCTAACTACCTACGCTGAACAGTGACCACAGGAGAGTTACTATGTTCTACCCCAGACCAGCGCCGGTCATCCTAGACTTCACAATTACCATAGTAACACTCCCACCCCCTATTCTCTATCCCCATTAAAACCCAGGTTTCAAATAAAAGTGATATGCCTCTTTTTTCCGCCCATTATTCAGCTTTGCCTTTAGAGATGTACATGCAAACCAATTACTTTTCCTAGTGATTGGCTGCAAACGACCAAACATATACGGTAATGCTATTTCATAAGAATGGCACAAAGCCCAAACAATACATATATATTTTTTTTTTCTCTTTTTTTTTTAGACAGTTTACAAAAGGCGGAGCGGACAATAGGCTGGTATTAACCTGGACTATAGGGGACGCTAATTACTTCAGACTAATTGGAATACTGTAAAGTTTGTTCAACGGGAAA
The DNA here is from genome assembly GCF_036320965.1 of Panulirus ornatus. Classification (NCBI taxonomy): domain Eukaryota; kingdom Metazoa; phylum Arthropoda; class Malacostraca; order Decapoda; family Palinuridae; genus Panulirus; species Panulirus ornatus. Next base: position 25,703,914 of record NC_092260.1, on the reverse strand, counting down.
AATAATGGTGTGTCCTCAAGCATTGTTCTGTTGATGTTGTGAACTGAGACACTACCTGCCTTCCTGCCACAACCCTCAATATATATATATATATATATATATATATATATATATATATATATATATATATATATATATATATATATATATCACCCCTATGACTTATGTATAGAAATCTAGAATACGCAATATACATATAATCACTGTTCTAAATGGCTAGACGACATTGTATTGTCACTACCCAGTCGTTGGATCATTGTGTCTCTGGAGCACGACGGTAGCGATCCTTGAGCGCGGCGCACATTCCTTGTGCACGACAGTGCGACCTGTGGACATGATGGCCTGGTTCTTGACCCATGCCACGTACTTAAAGGTCTTTTGTGTCGTGCTCAGGGGTCGCTCCGTCGTGCTCAGGGGGTCGTTCCGTGGCGCTCTAGGATCGCACCGTCGTGCTGTAGGATCTCCCGCCTGACGAAGGACCTGGCCAGCTAGGTCTGTGAGGCCAGAAATAAGAGGCAATCAATTACCCAGATAAAGCGACCGTAAACCCTGATAATCTAGAACCCAAGAAGAGAAATATTACAACAAAACCAGATCATAATCCTGGCATTTAGTATGCTGGGCCACACAACTGGTGTTTGACTTCCTATTGGCCTAACAGGTAAGGATCTGGCTGGATCCACGCGTGTCATTATCGTTTTACTATTTACGGTTATGATTTATCTGTTACCGGGAGAGAGTTTTACGTTCGTGTCGTCCCATTCGCAACCTTGTACATCAGTACGTAACCATGTCTTTACTTGTTTGTGTATGTGCACACACATAACAATCTCAGCCAGGTACTAATCTATCGACCAACACCGAGAGGAGGATGAAAAGCTGGATTGCCTGTGGGCCCACTGCCGCGTCTAGGAGTCATATCGATACGGGCCACTCAAGGGCAACTTCAATATTGACTGTAATGTAGATTATTCCCTCTCACGACTCAGCTGATGTGGTTTTTCAGCTATTGAGTCAGGCAGACATAACGATAATTTCAGTTTCACTTAGATAGTCAACTTGCGACTTATCTCCCTCAATGTACGAGAATTACAGGTTGGCTTCTTCCCATCCTTTCCCGTCGTCATTACTCTTGTGTTGTGTGGCAATCCATTAGCCATTTATCTGACCATTGCTGCACCTTGTTCAGGTCTCGTTTAAAGCTCCTGCACTCCTGAATATTCAGTACTTCCTTCGTAATCGTGGCATCATCTACAAACATATAAATGTATGACGTAAGATATTCTGACGAGTTATTCACAGAGATAAGAACGACCAGGGGAACCACTGATGAATCCTGGGGCACTCCACTTGTGCAACCAATGCCAAACTGGAAGGGTTACCTCCCAGTTAAGAGGTTCTCCCCAAACCTTAGCTAGTGATTCCAACCTTTTACCGCTGCTTTACGGGGAATAAAATCAAAGATCTTTTGCCAGTGAAAATGCACAGACACACACACACACACACACACACACACACACACACACGCACGCACACACACACACACACACACGCACACACACACACACACACACACACACACACACACACACACATCTTTATCCAAGGTGAATGATTTTTCACTCTAGTCCAGCAGATATGATTTCCTCTCCTGAAATGGTGTCTCTTACCTAAATGGTTCCCAAGAAATCATTTCTCCGTCTCCCGATCATCTTCAACCTTGTCCTTCAGACAATGCATTTGCTAGCGACACAGTTCTGTACTTGAAGTCAACTTCTATGTCGCCTCTCTAAGAGATGGGCACGACGTATGGTGTCTCTGTATATAATCCTCGTTGAACGAGATCGGGAACAGCATCTCACATGATCTGTCTCAGGTTCTTGCAACAGCGAGAGAACATATGGCAGGATACCATCCTGCCCCTGGATCACAAGCGCTGCTCTGGTTCCTGCAACAGCGAGAGGACATATGGCAGGATACCATCCTGCCCCTAGATCACAAGCGCTGCTCTGGTTTCTAAACAAATCTTTTAACATCCTGTTTTTTTCTCAGAGACCACCCCCTTTACATTTCCAGTCTGGTCGTACTGGGAGCTACAGAGCCTGTAGACTAGATATCCAGGGTTGTGAGTCCTCTGCGGAAATACCTGGGACTGTGGAGCCTCTGTGGCAAACATCCTGTGAAACGCACCATTCAGCTCCTCTCGTACATTCTCAGCAACATTTCCATCTCTACGTTTTCATGCGAGTGATGTGACACATGTTTATCACTGACAGATCTATTGAGTTACATAGAGCACTGCTTATATGTGTGTGTCTACAGTAAATCTTTCGTCCCTCATTTCGTATTCTATTATCTTGATTAATTTTCTTTTCTTGTAATTTCAGATGCTCTTTGTCCATTATGTCTCTTATATATGTATATTTCCTTCATCGTGTTTCTACGTTCCGTTTCCTCCTTACCCCTCCTGATGAACCGCTCATTCCAATATTTCTCTCGTATTTCTCATGTCTGTTCTAGTTTGATCGCCTCCACCAACCTATTCCTTCACTGTTCACCTCACAAATTTCTTGTATAACATTGTTATGTCTCCAAAGGTCTATAGCCTCCAGTGGAACCTAGCACGGATCGCTACAGAGATCCAGAAATGAACGTGGGTGAAGCTTGAACCCGGTACAGGAACTGAATTTGAAACTTTCCTGAAGGAACTGAGGTCAAGGGACACTCAAGGATTGAGCATGGCCACCACTTCTGTCGTTTGACTTTCACTGCAGTAATCCCAGTGTCTTCTTACCCAGTGGCAAAAATGTTATCGACTGTTTGTAAACTGGATCGTAATGGATGGTGTCAGAGGACGAAGCCAGCACTGGCAGGTGCTTGTTACCTGTCGAACAAACAACTTAATTGGTCGTTACCTGGGTCTGAGGGAAGTGACTGAGGAAGCGAGTGATGAGGCCGCTCCTGGCGTTGAGGGGGGTGGGTTTAGAGAGAGAGAGAGAGAGAGAGAGAGAGAGAGAGAGAGAGAGAGAGAGAGAGAGAGAGAGAGAGAGAGAGAGAGAGAGAGAGAGAGAGAGAGAGAGAGGGTTCAGGTGGGAATTATGGGAGCTCAAAGGGAGGTGGTAAGAGGCAGGGAACCAGTGGGGAGAGGGGGGGAGGGATAAGGGGGAAGGGAGTGATCGTAGGTCATTGGACGGGGGCAGAGGGCGTCCTCTCCTGGGTCCCTGATCACCAGTACACCACACCATCACCCCGGACGGGAGTAAGGGGGTGTGTCCCCCCCCTCTCTGTCTAAAGACAACAGCAAATGAAGATTCATCCTGATCAAATATTCTTGAATGTCTTGAAAACCAAGAAAGAGGCGCATGAATATGCAGAATATCCATATACAAAGAAGATTAGGAATCCCAACAAATATTCACTCGTTTTGGTCATTCCATATTCATTAAGACACAAAGAATGATAACTCCAGCATCATGTATGCAAATATGGAAATCGTAGGTTGAGTGCTGTCCGACACGTCGTATGGGTTCGACAGGTGAATGGATGCGTCTGGCTACCATTTTCCACGTTGCTGATAAACCAGTTTAGCATTAAAATATGTGGGTCTGGGGAGGGGAGGGGGGGAAATGTATTTAATCACTGCATTTAGTTACTGACTTGCTAATCTATCCCTCGAGAATACACCTGAGGCCAAGGCTGGGAGTTGGGGGTCAAGCCATAGATTACCACATATAAAGAAAACAAAAAGAGACAAAAAAAGTCTGGAACTTTATCTCAGCGGAACTTTATCTCAGTGGAACTTTATCTCAGTGGAACTTTATCTCAGTGGAACTTTATCTCAGTGGAACTTTATCTTGATCAAACATCTATTATAAACGGTGACGTCAGGTTCCGCTCCGCAGTTCAATGGGCCGGCGATATTTTACGTATATCGTTCAAAAATCGCGGGAATAATTCATCTCTTTATCCACTACAAAATGAAAGCAAATATCATAAAAATCTGCTATTGTATTATCCCTCCCAGCCCCTCCCCCTTCCCGATACAATACCCGGGGAGGACTAGATACAATGGCTTTCATTCACAGCGTCGAGGTTACGTAATCCTTCTCTTTTTTTTTATATATATATGTTGTGTCGCTTGAGTTGTATGGCCGTAGCTTCGGTCTGTCGCCTTATGTCGCCCGGTGTCTCGAACGGGTGGTAGACATTCCTGTAGTCAGTTACGTATCTATAGTTTACGAAAGACAGAACTATGAGGACTAATCTAGGCATAACTCTGTCTGTCTGTCTGTCTGTCTGTCTGTCTCTCTCTCTCTCTCTCTCTCTCTCTCTCTCTCTCTCTCTATTTAAGCAAAAAGTATACAAGTATTCATATTCACTCTTCCCCCGCCCCCCACCTTCCATATAGACTATCTTCACCTGTCTACGAAATGAGTAAACAAGCCAAACACTGTAAACACCAGGTGGCTCTGGGGTAAACAACTCTGCCGGGAGGAGAGAAAAGTTTACGACAAAAATCATTAGTTCTAAGATCTTTTTTTTTCCCCTCCCTCCCTGCCTGCCTGCCTGCCTGCCTCGATGCTGTGGGTAATGTATGGTGTCGTTGGTGGCGGGAAGCAGGGCGTCTGAGGGAGGAGGGAGGGGATGGATGTCTAGTGTGTGAGGCTTGGTTATGGCCGAGTTAGTGGACTTGTTTTGAAAACCTTTGTCGTGTGTGTCATCGTTTGTAGGCCTGCCGCTTGGGGGGGTGGGGGGGTGGGGTAGGGTGTATCGGGGTCGGGAATAAAGGGGTTGTGAGGGGGAGTGGTGATGGGGGGGGGGGGTCATCGTGCGTGGTGTTGTTTATAATGAATCTTGAGGTTACGTGTCTTTTTTTTTTTTGCCCCAAGTACGATCCCCTTATCTCTAAATCCTCCTGCCTTGCCCTTCACACGACCCTCTGGCTCGACGACCTTCCCTCCTACTTCTCAGACGACCTCTGATCCTTACGACCTACCTTTCCCTCTTGTCCCCCCACCACCACCGCGAGACCTCATCGCTACGACCCATATCTTTCCACATCTCCCCGCCTCACAACCTGTTCTACACCTAAGCTACCACCACTCCCACGACCTACCGTATCTACAACCACTCCTCCCAGGACCAACCACCCCTCCCGTCCCTCCCACCACCCACCATCTCTACAACCACCCCTCCCGTCCCTCTGACACATCTGCCTCACACACAGAACCACGACCCCCCCCCCCCGCTCCTCCCAACAGGACTCCTCCGTTCTTCACCAAGACCTGTTTCACTACCAATAAAACCCCCTTGCTCAAAAGAAAACTTTTTGCATACACGATTCTCCCCATCTCCCCCCCACTGCTCGCCTCATCTCCCCGACTACCCTCCCCTTTCTTTACTGTCCTCCCGGCCTCCTCTTTCCTTCCTTTACGGTCATTCACTCCCTCCTACAGAACTCGGCCACATAAAACGCCTCCATGCCTCTTGGATCCTTCCTATCCCCTCCCACCCCAACCCCTCCTCCGCACACACACAAACACACGCCCCCAGAGTCCTCTCCCCAACTGAGGGATATATTGAGGTCATCCTGAGCAACCTCCGAGTCTGGCAGGCAGATCCTGCCTTCTGATTAGGCTTCTAATCAACGCCAACAATAGGAACCAGGATGTTAATGTTCTCACCTTCACAGCCGGGGCGCTCTGGTGAAAGGGGTCGACCAGAAAAGGGGATGAAGACTTATGAAAGGGGTAAAGGACGTTGAGAAGGTGCATGAAATGGGTTACATAGGCTGCTGGGAGTCACGAGGAGGATTATGAAGTGTCATGAAGGTTTCAGGACAAGATCGCGTGGGCTCCCTAATGCGTCGTCCAAGGAGCTAAACTTCCAAGAAATGATTCTCTCTTCGTCGTCTGGACTGGTTCCTCTTCTGAATAGAATTACGAGGCGAAAATAAGTCCATTCATGCACTCAAGGGTGTAGTGACGCTAGTGATAAGTCCATGAGCGATACACCCACGGATCAAGGTGTGTACGTGTGTCTGTACTCGTGCGTCCAGGGATACAGCTCACGAATCACGCATGTTCCGCACATTAAGTCTAGTGACTAACTTCACGACTTCGTTGAGACTCTCACAATTCTAATCAAACACTCGAGAATCAAGAGCAACATTCACGAGTCAAGTGAGACATACATGAGTCCGAAGCGAGACCCATGAGTCAAGATCTACCCTCACGAGAAAACTCATAAATCAGTTATGTGGCTGACGAATCAATGGATACAGACGCCAGTCAGCTGATACAGACGAGGGTCAACTGATACATTCAGGGGATCAAGTTGCACACCTTAGCAACACTGGCAACAATGTGATAATACACTTGACCAAACGTAAGATGTTTTGCTCGAAGATCAAAATTTACTCGAAATAACACCACAAAAATGAACTGGTCAGGCCTATTGAGTGCCTCGGGCGTGTCGAGAATACTTTGGCATAATTTAAGAGTCTCTGAGTACACTTAAAAACGCCAGTCTCCTTTGAAGGGCCTCTTGGAAGAGGGACAGAAAAAAAAATGTCTTTATTGATGCGACTGGATAGAGAAGTCCCCCCTCGGTTCAGATTCTTTTGTGAGTCTTTTGATATGGATCGTGTCCGAGCTTCCCACAGTGTAAGATTCAGGTGGCGATGCAGTATGCAGGAACCAGCCGGTGTCTGGACCTGTGATATTTAGAGGAGTTCTGGACGACGATGATGAGGATGAGGATGAGGATGTGAGAGCCACGGGATTGAGACCATGTAAGATTTAAGTGACCTTCTGCTCGGCCACCCAAAGTAACACCAGATGTGGAGCTTTCCACCAAGGCTCCCAGGGTGCTCCCTGGATGCTCCTAGGGTGCTCAAAAGGGTGTTCCCAGGGTGCTCAGCAGTTGCTGGATGATCAACATCCCCCTTCTCTCTCTCTCTCCCCCCCCCTCCCCCGGCATCCCCCCCATGCCCGGCCATGGAGAAGCAAGAGCCCATGTTCACCTTGTTTATATCCCCCTCAACCTTGCACGCCAACACCCCTCTCGTAAAGTACGATGTCCACGCCCACGCCAGCAGCCTCGCACACTTACACCTCCACGCCTACACCGTCGCAGGAGGGCAAACCATCACTCCCAGCCAACATATACTCCCGCGCCGCCCTCTAGTTCCACGGGTCCAGGCAGCAGACACCCACCCCTACATCCACGCCACACCAAAGACCCATCACCAGCACATGCCCTTCGGCCGCAAGTGGGCCGCGTCTGTCGGTTTCGTCACTACAGTGGCGTCCAGACATATCTTTTACATCCTACCACCTCCTTACAGCCCCCCACCTCCTCTGATCCTCACACACACACACACACACACACACACACACACACACACACACACGAGCCAAAGCCAAGTACCGATTTATCAAACAAACCCGTGGGGAGGATGAACACCCAGGCTGGGTGTGGGACCGCCTGCCGCGCTCAAGGATTCAAACCCATACGGGCCTGTGCTGAGTCATAGTCAGCAACGATGTGTGCGTGTGTGTGTGTGTGTGTGTGTGTGTGTGTGTGTGTGTGTGTGTGTGTGTGTGTGTATTAAGGATTCATGGTTCTAATGTTGTCATTGTATACTAGAGAGAGAGGGAGACCATATGTCCTCAGCCACACATGACAGACACAGACATACGGACAGACATCATGAGTACAGCCGTCCTGCGGGACACAGTAGACTACCATGAATGAAAAGATCACTTCATACGCTTGACCAGAAATCGTCACTGGAAAATGAGACGATTTATTACATTTTGCACTATAAGTGAAACATATTCCAAATGTTCATATTTTTGTACGTTCAGTTCCAAATGCTGAAACATATTTACTAACGTTTAATACCTACAAATAGCATCCTGTGGATCCTTCTTATGTAAGAGCTATTTCGAGTGAAACACGTTTCAAATGCTTCAGACCACATCTATCGTCCTTTTCATGTATGTTTCAGGCGTCTCTGTACCCATATTTTCATTCTTTTGCTCCGCGCTTTTCCAGATGATACACACGTGAGCCAAGTGTTTCACACGAGACTTTTCTTTCCTCTTCTCCCCTCCTTCCCCTCACCCTGCGTCCATGACGAACTCGTAAGTCTCCGTATTTTCAACCTTTCTTATTCTTCAAGTCCACATGTGGCCACAGACGTGGAGAGTGAATGGTCCTCCCTCAGGGGAGAACCAACCCCGGGGGGGTGTGATGGGGGTAGGTGTCTGGGTGGGTGAGGGAAGGGAAGGGGAACAAAAGCTGGATAAGAACAGGAAGGAACGGGTACCTCAACTCATTTCATACCCCAGAACAAAATCGGTTCGCCCCATACGAGCCACTCACCCCGAAATCCTTCTTAGTCCAAAGAATTCCATTCACAAAAAAAAAAAAGAAGTCCACTCTTATTGCCCCCTCTGCTCCCCCTCCCTTCCATGCTCTCTCTCCCTCCCTCACACACACACACACACACACACACACACACACACACACACACGGGGCTTCCAGAGGTTCAGAGAGCCGCCGTAAAGAACCTTTAATCTAGCCAAGAGGACAAGTACGCCATACACGGTGATACCGCCCCTTTTGTTCCCGTTTTCTATGCCTCCCCGCATCCTCTGTCCGCTTCTTAAGATTTTTTGTTTTTGTTTTTATGTGGTCCCTCTTCCTCCCTCTCGTCCTCCATCGTTGATTTCATTTTGTCGCACCTGCCTTGTCTGGTATGCTTACTAAACCTTCTTCATATTCCTCTTCGAAATTCCTCGGATGCAGCTGAAGGCATTCCTTTCATTCATCACTACGTGATGCACAGATGGTGAATTTCATAGCCACACTTGCGATGATCGCCCTCCTTGGTTCAGATACAAGAGGAACCGATGCATAGACCAAGATATTGGGCACTCGCTCAGCTGCGGACTGCACTCTGCTGGTGTATGGCGATCGACTCTCTGGATCACATACCCTACACTACGGATGAAAACAATAGTTTTTCAACCCCAATGACTACATTACTTGAAGCGGCAACCAATCACAATAATTACTTTAACCAAGCGCATGGCTGCAGCTTTAAGTCTACGTCTGGGGGAACTAGAGGGTTCCTGTAACTGGGGGAGCCAGAGGGTTCCTGTACCTGGGGGAACTAGAGGGTTCCTGTACTTGGGGGGAACCAAGGGGTTCTTGTATCTGGGGGAACCAAAGGGTTCCTTTATCTGGGGAAACCAGGGGAACCAAGGGGTTCTTGTATCTGGGGAAACCAAAGGGTTCTTGTACCTGAGGTACAGCAGATGTGCTCACATCCAAGCCTGATACATTACCCCTGCCATCTGGGTACGGGTCTTGCTCTCCCTACCCTCAGGTGGCATCCTGCTGGATCCGACCCGAGGTCCCACTCCATATATTCTTCGCCCTCCCCGAAGCCTTGTGTAATGGCTCAGCCTCTGTAACGCCGGGTCGGAGCCGAATGCTAAGAGAGTCGACTAATGGCCCTTTTCACTGATAACAACTCGAGACTAATGGTCCGGCATCAAATTGTGATTGGGATTAGTGATTCTCGTGAAATTCATGAATTATGTGCCGACGATTCCAAACGACCAAAGGGTGAGACGTTGATTTCATAAGACCAACGCTCCCAAGAACTGATTTCAGGAGATTGATGGCGAAACAGTCACTAATTTAACGAGTCTAGTGACCCAGGGGTTGATGATCCAACAATGTCTTCAGCCCAGGAGGCAACGATTTCATGAGTCTGTTGATGTAAACAGTGAAGCCGTCAGAGAGCGGACTCCTAAAAGGACGAGGCTTCCCCGCGACAGACGGCCCGGGAGACAATAATAATGCACAACCGATGATTCGAAGGCGGAAGGTTCTAGAAGTTGAGAGTCCTTGGGCCGATGATTCTACAAGAGTCATAGCCGAAGGGTTGATGACTCCATGAGGTTCGGGGACTGCAAGCTCATGAGACCGAGAGCCCATGAGTCTATGAGAGTGAGGGGTTCAGGAGCCCATGAGAACGAGGGCTCCACCTCCTCGAGGCTCCCAACATAAGCCGCACTTTTCATTTATGTAAGCAGTGCCTGGCGTTGATCAGGTGTGTCAGGGTATGTTATACTGCCGATGGAGAGATGCATACCAACTCTGTCTTATTTGCATAAACCCGCCCGTCTAGTCTGCACACACACACACACACACACACACACACACACACACACACACACACACACACACACACCTCCTTACACTGGTGGGGTTTCGGGCTTAAGACACGTACATCTGTCAAATAAACTGGTTATGTACACTCCCCAGGTACCTGGGACGTACACCAGGTACGTCATCTCCCAGGTACTCCCAGGTAAAGAGGACACCGACACACCGTCGGAGAAGAGCAGCGGAGAGCCCACAGACCACGACACAGTCGACCATCCCCTGTGGTGACTCGCCTCATAAAAGAAAGATTTACCCCGTGGGGGCACAACACCCTGGCGGTAACACTGTGGGGATAAGGCTGCTGTGGTAAACAACCCAATATTATCAGTGGAACCGAAGGGGGCCATCTCTCCCACCTGTGGGTGGCTGAGAGAGAGAGAGAGAGAGAGAGAGAGAGAGAGAGAGAGAGAGAGAGAGAGAGAGGGGGGGGGGGGGGTTCATTGCTATCGTGCTATCCAGTTAAATCTATGGCAACTTAAATCTTTAGCATCAATGAGGGGTAGGAATAAACTCGGTCATTCTTCTTCACAGGTGAGACTGAATGATAACAACAACAACAACGCACACAGAGAGCAGGGAAGGAGGAGGATCAGGTGAGGGAGGGAGGTGTTGCGGTGGAGGGACGGGAAACAATGGAGGTCACTCCGTGCGCAACAATCGTGCCATTAACCCCGGGGTTAAGGTGGTGTTGGGCGCCATAGTAATGGTCCCGGGCGTGGGGGAGTGGCCCTCCCTGCCTGGCCAGCAGCGAACCTCTGCTGTTACTCTACCGTTCCTCCTGAAGAAGAGCTCCAGGAGAGAGAGAAAGAGCTCACATCCACGCATCGGAAGCCTACTACCGTCACGCTCTACAATGGAACTTGAGGAACTCAAGAGTTTCGGCCAAATAATCTTTTTTTTCCCGTTCATTTTGTGACGTTTGGTGTGCGGCAGGCTAGCCTGAGCTCCAGCAGCGAGTCGTCCAACTATTTCCTGGTGAGACCCGGCCCACAGACCCGCTCTGAATTCCGGGACCATTGATTTGCTGACTCCAGACCCGACGGGCTCCCGGGCCATAAAGTCCGTGGTCCAGCGGCTGTGGCAGGAATAAATTCCCGGGAACAGGTAATCGACCGTAAGCTATTGATTGTGAAGGTATCGATATATATATATATATATATATATATATATATATATATATATATATATATATATATATATATATATATATATATATATATATATATATTGTAGGGAAATTGGAATTCTCATTTTCTCTTTTCCAGCTCAAGAAATTGGAGACTCGAGTTAAATTCATAAACCTAACATGAGTAAATTGGTGAATAGGAGAACAAGATGGTAAGATCATAATCAAGGTGAGTTGTCAGAGATGTGGATGCCCAGCGAGCAATACGGACGGTGGATAGCGATGTGAACAAATGCTTGGTCAATATCCAGTCGGCTTCCTTCCAGCAGGGTGGTTGGTCCATGAAGTTCTCCCTCATGGATCTGACTCAGTCTTCCCTGAAGTCCTCACACTTCCCCGTGTTGACTCCCCGTCTCTTTCTCTTCATATCACGTTTTCCAGTCGTGTCGCTCGTCATATACGCTCTCTCCTTCAACTGGTGACTACCCATCCCTTGCATCCTCCTACAACCGACCCAGAATTCCACCTTTCATTTCTTAAACAATTCCCCTCATCCATCCCCTTCCCCAACTCATATCCCTCTCTCTCTCTCTTCACGTGTCTCACTCCATTACCGTATGTTAGGTAGCACCTCTCGCCACAGCCTGCCTGTACCTCTGCTTTCCATTCAACTACTTCAGACGTCAAGGGAGACTCTAGTTTTACTACCCAGGTTACACAACACTTCCAGACTCACGTCCTTACGTTCCTTTGACGGTTTCCCTCAGAGTCACAGCCACTTGGCCCAGGCACTCTCCCATATCTCGCCATTCGTCGCGGGATCTTCAGTCGACGTTAACACACTCCTGTATACCCGAGATCCTTCACGTAGCCTTCTTCAACCTCTTAACATTGAACCGTATCTAACCCTCTGAATATCACCTCTCACCACAGTCACACTGATCTTCAGAGTATTCATTTCCAGCATCGTTAGTTCTTTGAGTATGACGGTAACGACTCTTGGGTAGGGTGGCCTGGTCTTTGACTCGACCCATATTTTCAAGGCACCATCAGCACACAAGAGCATCTTGGTGTTAACTCCAGTCTCTCTGTAGCCATCCTCCTGTTCTCTCTGTGGCTCGTATCATGACTTCCCTTCCGAGTCCTTCCATACATCCATCGCTTTCCTTTATCTTTACTGGGCTACGAATCTCCCTTATACTTTGATGCCAGAACCCAAGCTTCCATGAATATTTACGTTCTTCCTTTTACAATTTGTCACCTACACTATATCTACACTTCCTCTCGATCATCCTACTGTAATATAAGTTAGCTGCTGCAATTTACAGAACTGTCTCCCGGTTAATCCCACAATAACCATTGTGTTCCTTTTGGTTTTAAACAAAGGCGAGAGTCCTGTTGCGCCCATCCCATCCTCAAGGATGATCCTTATTCCAGTTTCTGGAACAGATACCATGAACACACATCTCCGTCTCATTTCTACTCCCTTCCTCCCCGTTCCTCCAGTCAGCCCGTGCACTCCCGTTGCCCTCACTGGACTTCACTTCCCCTTCCTACCCTTCGCGACTTGTTCGCATGTATTTTCACTGACGTCGTAAACGAATACGTTTGTCGTAAACGGAGGAACGGTATTGCGGAGGACACCTGTTAACGGCCTCTGTTGCAACACTCGTCTGGGAATCTCCGTGTGAGGAGTACGACATTCACTTGCTAAACTGTCGTAACAGTGGCATAACAATAATGCACTACTGTCGTACCGCTGTCGTAACACTGTATATAACAATAACGCACCATCGTCGCACCAATGTCGTAACACTGACATAACAATAACGCACCACTGTCGTACCACTGTTGTAACCCTGACCTAACGCTGTCGTAACACTATTATACCAATGTCCTTAACAATGTCGTAACAGTCATAACTGAACGTAACACTGTCGTAACACTAACATAAGTCTTACTTGTTGTTCAATAACTTATAAAAAGAAATGAGATTATTTTTCTCTGGGTTTTCAAAACCTTGACGTGTCCAGGTATGCACAGACATGCAGTGACAGTATGTGCGAAGGGCACGTGCCTAACGGGGTAGGAGGAGGAGGAGGAGGCACACATAGGGTGTACAGAGTTTACATGAACACAAGAGGTTGACGGACGGGTCGCGAGTGCGTCTTGGGACCCAGAGGGTCCTCGTCCCGTCCCATCCCGTCGAAATAAAGACACAAATATGTTACGAATTCATTCAATAGTGACATGTTATCAACCAAATGTAATATCTACTTATGGTGTATAGCACTGTAATCACCCAGGGATCATAACACACAAACACACACACACATACATACCCATATATATATATATATATATATATATATATATATATATATATATATATATATATATGCAGGTGACATGAACAAAGTTCCATTAAGTGCATAAATATCGCATTTTCTATCGAAATGAAATTTGAAAGCGAGACGAGAGGCACCAGGGAGGCAGTAATTGTTGGGGAATTTAATTACAAAATGTTGTCGTCTGGTGCAGTGTGTTATGTCACTCTCGCACCGACACTGGCCTAGAAGCCGAGCACTCTTCACCCTTATGTAATTGTGTTATAAGGTCTAAATTCACTCTTTCGTCTTGGGTATCGACGACATAAGTTCTTAAACCACACTTCACCCTTAGGTACCGATGGTATAAGGTCTAAAGTCACACATACATGCAGTAACTTCGTACTAGGAGAGGCTGGCATCCTTCACACTTAAGTACCACTGGAATACGTTCCAGAATCACTTACAACAAACATGATGTCGGAAGCCTATCGCTTTACGCATTTAAATACCATTGGTGTAAGGCCTAAAATCACACGCAACCAATCATTCCGTGCTGGAAGAGCCTGTCACTCCTCACCCTTTGATTATAGCAGCATAAGGTCTAAAGTTCCCCAGTACTATCAATTGCATCAGTCTGTGATCTTACATGTGTTGACTTTATTATCGACCTTAAGCTATGTCCTGGGTGACGTTTATGCCACTGTGGCTCTGATCTGGGTGTTGTTTTTGTCCCTCCGGCGCTGACCCGGGGTGGTGCTTATGCCCCTATGGCTCTGACCTGTGTTGTGTATGTCCCTGGGGCTCTGGCTCTGACCTGGGTGTCGTGTATGACCCTGTGGCACTGACCTTGGATGTGTGTATACCCCTGTGGCACCGACCTGGGGATATGTGTATACTGGGAGCTGTGTATGCCTCTGTGGCACGGACTTTGGCGTTGTGTATGCCCCTCTGGCACGGACTAAGGGAATCGTGTAAGCCTGTGTGGTTCTGACGTGGGTGGGTGTCATTTATGCCTCTCTTGCTCTAACCTTCCGCCGTGGCTCTGAAAGGCAAATCACTTTTCAAAAAAAAAAAAGAAAAAAGAAAAAAAAAATATTCAAAAGATCTTGAGAGGTCTGAGGAAGGACGGCTCACATTCCACAGTAATTGACAAGGGGAAAAAAAGAACTTTAGTTAATCAGAACTATATGATAACGTTAAGTGCAAGACGCCATGAGTGGAACGGGTTCATTTCAGTTCACCTTCTCGACTCTTCACCACCCTGGATCAAAATGGAGGAAATGTTTACTATATTTCCAAGTGGCAACCTGGGAGCACACACACACACACACACACACACACACACACACACACACAGTGGGAATTCCATTTCTTTTTACAGTGCAGTGTAGGCATGACACGCATGGCTGAGCCCGACTGTAATGGCGACATCGCTGCTAACGTATTTCATGACCGCGCTTGAGCTTCTCTAATATCCAACTTCCTCCCTCAGCTATACCATTAATTAAGGTCCAATTACAGATTCATAACGATCATGTTCATGGCTTCGCTAAACTGCTTATTCGCTCCACAGCTGTTAGGCATCGATGGTGGAAAAATTATGATCTTTTTTACAGTTCCAACCTCCTGCTACATCTACATCTACGCCTCTAAACCCAGTACATGTGCACCATGCATTCATTTCTATGAATGTATGCACACAAATACCCATTCTATAGCAGGTACCCCATTTACTGACCAGTCCCGATGGAAGGATGAACACTTGGGTTGTGTAAGGGCAGACTGCTGCGCCCAGGATTCGAACCCATGCAGCCCCGACCATACCTTCTAAACACTAATCTATAAACAAATGAAGTATATTTTCCATATTTCTCACCTAATACACTTCTCCCTCACTATACACGTCTACCAACAGGATACAGACCCCATGAACATTATATACTCCTTAATACTGATATATACGTTCTCAGATCACTGTATCCTACCACTGCATTCCTCCCTCCACACACACACACCTCACACACACACACGTCACCACCACACAAGGTGGAAGATCCAGGCCACAGTCACCCTCCATGTACCGGCGATCGTGGGAAACCTTTGCGGAGGGTTGAAGCAGAAGGAAGCCTCCTTCCAGACCTTCCAGCCTTCCATTGTTGGTTGGTTCTGGCCTCCAGGGCCCAGCAGGACCCCTCCTGGTCTGCCACACTCTGACTCGACATAATCTCTCTAACATCTACGCTCGCCAGGTCTTTTTTCTTCTCTTTTTTTTCAGCTTCCTCTCCACTTCGTCTGCTCTCTCTCTCTCTCTCTCTCTCTCTCTCTCTCTCTCTCTCTCTCTCTCTCTCTCTCTCTCTCTCCCGTCTTTGCTAACCTCATCTGCATGGCTGATGACTCTCTGGGACACGTGGTGGTGGTGACTGGAGGCACATGGCACTACAGCTTAATTTCCAAGTAATTTTGAGCCCGAGGCTCTCGTGGGCGACTGGGGAAGGCCGTCTGTATACCAGACACACGGTCTGAGGGACGTTGGTTAAGCTTGCGACGCGGATGGAGTTTTTGGTCGTCCGTCCCCGGGAGCAATACAAGAGCCACTGACAGTCATCTTCTCCTCCTTGGTACAAAAGACGGTGGCTTGAGGAACCCCTCACTGCGGTGGTGGCTTGAGGAACCTCTCACTGCGGTGGTGGCTTGAGGAACCTCTCACTGCGGTGGTGGCTTGAGGAACCTCTCACTGCGGTGGTGGCTTGAGGAGCCTCTCATTACGGTTCAAACCATTTATGTCTTTTGAATGAGACTAAACGTGTTAGTTAGTTGGATGAGCCACGTTGTTACTCTGATGATAAGTCTTATAGTATACTGTATACTGAGACTGCTATTAGCCTATACTAATCTCCGCCTTCAGTTCAGACGACGGTACATCCTTTTTCCTTGAGACTGTGATTATAGCTCGTTCCTCTTCGCCAGTAACTCATTCACCTCGGCTTTCCATCAAGCTGGAGGAGGTACCTGTTGCAGCATCAACCCAGATCTTATCTGCTCCTGCCAACCCTCCTCTGAATCAATGGATCATGATCTAGTCTGGTTCAGACTGCCTCTCGCTGAAAATCTAATCCTTATCAATCATTTACATCGTTCCCCCGTCATGCTATCCCTACCGCTCTACATTCTCCATCAAGACTGAACTTTACAGTCTAGAAATTCCTTTGAATATTTCTATTTGTGTGTATTTCTTCGGAACAGCTTTGTGTACCTGTGCTACAGTTTACGATCCTCGATGATTTACATATTCCTCTCATACTGATCCTGAAGGAGTAGAGGCGGAGAACCCCTCCATCACCAGTGACCTCACACAGGGCGTCCATGAACCAGACCCACGATCCTGACTGTCCTGGGGGCAGGTCTAATACTCCTGACCTTTTCCTCACCACTCAGGCGAGCCTTGGCGCTATTACTGACTCTCATCAACCTTCAGGATCCTCGGATCACTCTTCTTGCGAGGCCAAAGCTCCCTGACATTGGTACTACATAGACTGATGGTGTGTGTGTGTGTGTGTGTGTGTGTGTGTGTGTGTGTGTGGGTTCGACGTAGCACAGTCCTCGAACTTCACTCATTTAGTTTCTACCTATGAAGGGGAATACTACAGGTGAAGGCTTTGTTCTTGGAAAAAAAAAAAAAAGACCATTTTTTTTTGCGGTCAGCCATCACCAAAGAACGTCGCTGTCATCGGCTTAGCCTTGTGGACCAACTGGCTACGGAATGTAAACAAGCTACACTCAACCACATGGAATGTAACCTTAACCAGAGGACAGACACAAAGACACACACACTTATGAACTCTTGTAAACAGCAATTTACGCACCCCAAATACAGCCTGTAAACTCGCGGTCCAGCGCAACAAATGTCTGCAGTTTTGAGCCAAACATTTGTACGATAAGTTTTTCCTTCCCGCTCGATCACCTCCCACACACCCTGACATTACCACCTCGCATACGTTTCAAGAGAAGGCGGATCTTCTTGGTCTTCTGGTGAAAAGGATCACTTGTTCAGGGAATCATCTTCTCCCACAGCCACACTACCGACCGATCCATCCTACAAGGCAACCCGGAATCTTATGTCCACCACAGTGTCTCGTCTGCTTTGTCATACCTGGAAGCCCACTGGAGGTACCAGGTGCGCTCGTCAACCCACCACTGTTCCCGGGGTAACGGGCCTCACATTAATCCTAATCCTTCATACAATTTATAAACCTTCTCTCTTCACAGTTCCTCTCCCAGGTTATTGGAAACACACCAGTCCCTGAAAAGGGGTTTTCATCCTTCTTCCCCTAAACGACCTAAAACTTGAACACGTAGCCCTTCAGTCACCTCTACCTGGAAGTTCTCACTAAGAAACCAGTCATCGGCAAATATCAAAGACGTTAACACAGCATCAGTACCAGCCTACTGGTCATGCTTGACTCTCCGTTCTGATTACCAAGTTGCTCCCTCGACGCACAACTTGGAATTAATTAATTCCCGATGACAACATCGAGTCTTCTCCCGCTGGTCGAGCCATCTTGGAAATCTTGTTTAAATTTGTCGTGTTTTCTCGTCAAGTTTCTGCGTACATAACATGTCTGCTCTTCTAATCTCGATCTTTTTCCATTTAACTCCATTCGCTTTATATCTCCCACTCGTTATATCTCCCACTCGTTATATCTCCCACTCGTTATATGTTGTCACTAATGCCGGGGTCCCTCAGAGGTTGTGTCCGACAACAAAGACTCTTTCATTCACCGAACATCACAGACCGAGCTGTACGCCACAGTCATCACTGGATACAGCTAACATCTTTGAACTAAGAAAAAAAACAAGAAGATCCCAACGTGCATTGTTTCATTTCCGTTCGTGCTCGTCTCCATCCTCTGTTCTACCAGCCAGCCGCCCACCTTGTACAAAAGCCAGCGTCGTCCTCACGTGGAGTACCTGTGGTGATACAATCCACACCTTAGCCCCTCGAGACAAGATCCACCGTACTGGTCCACGCCTTATCAAAGGCCCAGCCCCATTTCCATCCTCTCCTTTATGTCAGCGGTTCAGCAACCTCTCCCACCTTATCTAACTGCCGTGTTTCATGGTCTGTGTTCTTATCAGATTCAATCCATTTTTGCCTTATATGTTTGAAGCCAGAGGTACTCCTTGCTGCTCCGCCAGTCGATAGCTGGTGGTCACTAGTGCACACTGCTCGCCCGATATACACCAAAAATATTTCCCCAAATCTCTCCAGTGTATCTTCTTCCCTATCTCTAGGCTCATGTTGTCTGCATTATAATCATCGACAAATGACACGACAAATAAATACCGACCACCTTACTCCTCAGAGGTAGGGGGAGGTTGTCCCGGCGTCACACAGGTCACAGGTCCTTCACTGGACCAAGTGTATGGACACACAAATTTACATTTACTATGTAAACAAATCCTGCCCCCTTGCCATTACGCCTTCGTCATACCAGTACCATCGTCTCTGCTTCCCTCCACTTATCCCTCCACCTAAGGCCCAACCCTCCACCCTATCTACGTCTTCTCCACCCAAGACCGAAGGTTCCACCCACTAGAACCACCGCTCCCTCCACCCACGACCTAACCCTCTCCCCTGCCTCCACCGATCCCCTGGGCCAGCCTGCCGCTCCCCCGCCCGGTGGCCCGGTAACCTTGAGGCTGGACAAGGGCCTCCTGCTCGGTCATACCTGGCTGGGTAAACGTGACTCCCACACGCCCTCCCTCCCTCCCTCCGCCACTACCACACCGGCTGGAGCAGAGACACCAGGGGGTAGGTCTCCTCCCCGCACCACCACCACAACACAACAACCAGGTGGAGGTAGACCCCTGAGGGATCAGACCTCCTCCCTCGCCATTAGATATACTCAAGATCCCTGACAATATAATCGTATCCCCCCTGATATACAGTGGCGAGTATGGTATGCCGTGTCCTCTATAACGCCCTAGTAAAAACGGTGGGTAAAGCCATAAAATATGTCCTGTCTCACCCCTCAAGGGATATAACCATTATCAAGTATATACCACATTCACACCCGAGTATAACATGCTAATACCCACCCAGCGGGAGACTCATGTTGTCACAAACGATAATACACACATGGGGACGATTGTACTTCCTACCTAGCGTCAGGTACATTCATGTCCCCCTTTTTGATATGACCAGGATCATACCTGTGCACATTCGTCAGGTATGAATGATAACTTCTGGCGACTAACCTACCAGGGGAATAGACTTATATCCTAGTTATACAATATACCTTATATTTCCCCTCAACCTCCATACATGACCACATGCTAGAAAGCAGTAAAATCCATTTTGAAATGAAGAGCTGGGAAGATTTTTTTTTCACAATTCAGGCAGAGTAAGACGAGGTTATGTCCTTATCCTGACGGTCACATACAATCTGCATAACTTGTGTTCTGCCGACTTAAACAGATGCTGATATCACTTTCGTACAGGACCACTTGAGACGGAGTTAGACTGTAGTGTATGACGGGATGGGGGGGGGGGGGGGGGTGATCTGGCATTAGCGAGGCTCACGAGGGGTTACTGGACCACCATGGATATCAGCAGGGGCACTTGGAAACGCATGACGGGACAACACTGTTTACACAGAGAAACACACACACACACACACACACACACACACACACACACACACACACACACATTCATACTAAGATAGTGACTCACACAGAAGCACACATAAGGTAGTGTGTGTGTGTGTGTGTGTGTGTGTGTGTGTGTGTGTGTGTGTGTGTGTGTGTGTGTGTGTGTGTGTGCGCGCGCGCGCGCGTGTATACATAGGAGTAAGGACATGGTACATGTATACAAGGTTAAGAGACTGGAGCAACGCGAGTGTAAAACTCTCTCCTCGTAACACACAGATAGCAGTCACAAAGAAACACACACCAGGACACATACACAAACATAGACACAGACTAACAAAACTGATGAGGGTCGGTATCATTACAGTCTCCGTCTGCTAGTCATGCACACGAGAGAGAGAGAGAGAGAGAGAGAGAGAGAGAGAGAGAGAGAGAGAGAGAGAGAGAGAGAGAGAGAGAGAGAGAGAGAGAGAGAGAGAGGGTAGTTTCAGGTAGGGGTAATTAGAGACAATCCGTCTCGCTAATAGTGTATGGTTAGCGTCTTTAACGAGCAAGGTGAGGGAGGAGCGATGGGGCCGAGTTCCCTAGTTCCAGCGGGGTTCTGAGTAAACCCCCGTCCTGCTACTGATGGTTGGGGTTCAGCACAGCAGGGCACTGAACCCCGTCCCACTACGGATGACTGGGGCTCAGATGCTCTTAGGCAAGGTTTCAGCATTACATATGAATGGCGTCTTACGGATCATTATCTAGTACGAGAAGGAATAAGGTCAGCCCCAGTGCACTACCCTGGAGGACACCGCTGGTAGCAGGTAGATATGACCGGTCATCGCAACACCCACATGTTTCTCGAACTCTGAGCATTGCTATTGAGTGGTAGGATATGACAAGGATAGAGGGTCTGAGCGATGGGCTACACAAACCACAAAACTTTCGACGGAATCGGAAGCACCTCCAGACGCGTGCGTGAGGACGGAGGCAGCACAGATGTGTGTGTGTGTGTGTGTGTGTGTGTGTGTGTGTGTGTGTGTGTGTGTGTGTGTGTCCTCGTGGTAGTGAGTTCAGGGAGCTGGGAGGGTGATCAGGTGAGAGAGCGTAACAGTGAGGACCAGGAAGGTAGCGTCATTTGCTGCGGTTGGTTGTGGCTGTGGTGTGTCACTCGCTGTGGTAGGTTCTGGCCGTGGTTTCACCTGCTGTGGTAGGTTGAAGCTGGTGGGGGGGGTTGGGTTATCACTAGATACGTAGTTGTACAAGTTGGATGAGTGAGACAGCCAGGTATATGATTATATCTGCTTGTCAAATCACCTGTCTTCTTGCTTATCTGGCTGTAAACTCGTATTACTTCTTGATTACCTGAAAGAGAAGTTTTGCTCTCTTCGGTCATTCTGACAAAGAGCGCCTGTCTGTAGTTATCTACCTATCTTGTTCTTCTCCACTCTCGTTCCCTCATCTCTCTATTATCCCAGTGTACCTGCACGGGCGTTTACCTTCTTGTCTTTGTGAACCCTCATGCTCTCCGTGTGAACCCCCTCGCCTTCTTCCCATGACTAAACCGAGTAATTTCTGCACGAGAACACCGGAGGAGTAAATCTCTCAGCCATCGTGCCATATGCCAAGGAAGGCATAAGCCAGCCAAGAAATGATTTAGACTTCCTCACATCGTCCTGAGAACTGGGGAGGTGACAGCGTGTGTGACTGGGGGAGGACCTGACGTCGGTGTATTATGGCATTGGTTGATCGCCCGAGGTTGAGGTACTTCCCTCTGCTGCACGGGGAGAAATACTTCACTGTTAAACGTATACAAGACTCAGTGCTTCCTTTACTACCGGAAACGCCACCCAGAACTATGTAGCACCACACAGCACTATTTAGCGCCACCGAGCACTACTAAAAGCCGCTTTAGCACCACTCAGCACTATTTAGCGGAGCAAACACTACCTATCGCCACCTAACGCTACACTGAGTGCGCTAAAAAACATCACTTAGAGTCACCCAGCTCTTGTCAAGCCTCACACAGCACACCTCACACCCACCACTCCCAGAGATATCACGTATCTCTTGCGACACCCAGCACCATCCAGCGACACCCAGGAACCTGGCTGCTGGCGACACCTAGCACCACCAGGGAACCTGGCCGCTGGCAGGAGTCTTATAACCTTGGCAGTGAACGTCGACCACGTCACAGCTCACTGCTCCCGCCAGTGACCACGTCACCACCGTGGGACCCCCTGGCCAGAGTCACTGCCCTGGGACTACCAATGCCTGCGTCATGGCTATGAGGCAACCCCCCCTCCCTTCTCCTTCCCCATCCCCTTGTATCTATGGGACGGGACCACTGACAACCTCTGCCATGGGATCACTAAGAAAGTCACTGCTTCCTTCTACGGTATCTAGGGGTTCAGCTGGTCAGTGTACCACTGGTCGTCCTCCTCCACTACAATCACCACCACAACAAAAGCACTCGCCTCCTCAATCCCCCCCTCACATCTCCACCAACGTCCCTTCCCCGCCAACGCCCCCTCCCCACAGCCGAAGGTACCCTCCCCACCCTGAGGGTCATGGCCGCCACCTCCTGGCTATTGTTTGCCTCTCGCTTACCTGAGCCATATTTACAGCAGGTATGAATTAATTCCAGGTTGCACTGAGTATTTTTCAACTCGTGGGTTGGATACGTTTTCAGATTAATTCTGGATTGTTTTCTCTTACTCATAAAATGTATATATTTCAAAACTATACGATCATAACTAATTATTGCACTTCTGTTACTATTTCAATAGCTATTTTGCATAAACGTGGTATCACAGGCTCCAATAGAGATATTCTCGAAGTTATCCCTATTTTACCAACCATAGAAAACGGAAAAATTCTCTATATCAATAACCGTACTGAGGACTTAACGTGGTATCGCTGTCAGATAACGATCATCCGTTCTTGCTACATGGACGAGAGCTCCTCTCCAGAATATGATTATTGCTCTAATTATGGAGTTGGATGCAGAGCTAATGATTCTGTTGCCACAGGGAAAGGTTTGTGCTCTGACCTCATCGGCTGTATTTAATTCTTGTTTTTATGTAAGAAACAAGCGAGTACAACATGGGTACATTTTCTCTTTCACATAAGGAAATGAAGACATCATTTCGATACCTGAAATTAGTGGAATTTGTGACTTCTTTGTTTAATGCGGTTCAATAACCTTCTGATCGCGAAGGGACGACGTCGATGGAGCACGACGGTACGACCCTTGGGTATGACGACCCGAGTCTTGACCTTCTTGAGGATCAGGTACAAAAGCCAGGCCACATTACCTGAGGGTCGCACTGTTCTGCTTAAGCAGGACAGATCTGTTTACAGCCTCTATCCCCCTCCTCCTCCACCCTATTCTCAGGGCGGTGTGCTGGCAGACATGGACCTCCACATTAGAACGAACACTTCTTAATGCTTCATTTAACACAAGATTGATTCGTCATGTGAGGAGGACGTCTTCACTGACACCTCCAGCCTCACATATGACTCCCCGTCCTCCCACGTAGCCAGAGAGCATTCCTTTAGTACTTCCACCTGAAGTTCAGTTAACTGAATCTGTTTTTCGTAGGCAGTTTGTTCTCCTTGCACCTTTAGAAATACTGTCCCACATCCTCTTTACTACAATATCATCTCCAGTGCATTCTAGGCAACTATACTAATCTGTGAGACTTATTTACAATCGTCTTTTTTAACCATTTGTTCACACCGCACATTTCTTTCACACCTTCCTTCTTCGCAATCTATTCCATTAATTCCATCTATCCATTCTCTCCCACCCTTATCTCACAGCCTTATCTAGAGAGCTGAGGTTTCAGTCCCGACAGAGTCTATATATTCAGAGAGCAACAAGCTCTAACCCTGGGACATACCAGCCGTTGAGAGGTCGTCACCTGCATAATGCCCGGAGCCCAGACGTGCCAGACACACCCTAACGCTGCCAAAAATCCCACACAGCACAACCAGCGAACTTTGTTTCTCCTTCTTTATCTCATGTTAGAAAACGTTGTCAAGTATGCCATATATAAAGAAAATGAAGAATATTTTTTTTTCATTTTCTTCATCATTGAGGTTTTTATTTGTGGAAGGATGCTTTGTGATGTGAGAGAAAATTTCGTTAGACAGACTGACCAAGTGTGTGTGATATGTGATCTCGACTTCAAGCAGGAATGTCTGCTTCCTGTAAACATGTTTTTGCTTCTGTAAACAAACATATCTTTCCTTCTTCTTTAACTAAATGTTTTGAAATCGGTATGTCTTATATACTTACAAATACAAAACGTATCATCTTACACATGTGAAGATTTACCTAATATATCTACGGGTATCAAATACTACATAAGTCTGTGTATAATGGTACCTATCTATAATGTATAAGGAGGGAGCGACCTCTTGTAAATCTGTAAATATCCCAGCTTTATATCTACACATTGTAAATAAAAGTAATGTAATCCTGCAACATATCCTGATTTACAAGCTAAACTCTGGGACAACATATCTCCCGACTGGCTCTGAGCGTGTACGAAGTCCGCTCCTGGAGTGGAGTGTGTCCTGACAGAGAGAGAGAGAGAGAGAGAGAGAGAGAGAGAGAGAGAGAGAGAGAGAGAGAGAGAGAGAGAGAGAGAGAGAGAGAGAGAGAGAGAGAGAGAGAGAGCTCAGCTGCAGGAGCAGGTGGTGGCTAGCCTATAATCTCAGCCCCGACCCGAGTATAACCAGATGTGAGTATAGCAAGAAGTGCTGGGATGCTGGGCCTCGCTGATGATCGTGTTACCCAGAAGTCTATGGGTGTCCTTGGGATGTCCCAGGGGGTGTCAACTCCTCTACTCGAGGATCCCTGACGTCAACCGAATGATGTCAAGTACTGCGAATATCAGCGAATACGCTGTTAACTTTGGCACGTGATATCTTTCACGGTCTGAACCTGGGGATGTAAACCCTTTCAGTATTTGACTCTGGGAAGGTAAGTTCTTCCACTGATTAAACCTGAGAATGAAAAGTCTCCCACTGAGTTAATCTATGGGTGTGAACTCTTCCAGTGCATGAAAGTGTGGCTACCAACTTATGGTCTTTGTAAACCTGATTACATTGTAGCCGTTGTCAACTCAAGGGTGGGCCGTTTTAATAACTGTTTCTTTCCCTACATCTCGTAGCTTTGGAACTCTCTCTACTCTCCCATGTCTTTCCTTCAAAAAATCCTAAATATCTTCCCTTGTCCCATCTTTTTCCTTTCATTAATTTCTCATTATTTCACTTACAACCCGGCCTTGATGTGGACTTTTGTCCTTTAATGGAGCCTACAACGCAAATGAAAAAAAAAGTGCGCTTTCTTACATTCTACGTGGCTGGGAATGTTATGTCGTCACTGTAATCCTAACACTCTAATCATAAAAGGATCCGAACCTTACATGTGCGTAATCCACAGTAATTCTACTTATTCTAACACCGAAAGGATATGAATATGCTCTCCCACCGACTTCAACTGTTAATTTCAAGTGGAAGGAAGTCGTGCTGGTGAACTTGTAAACTCTCTCCCACCCTTTAGATGACAAGAGATTCTCCCTTTATACCACTACCTTAGCCAGGAGATGCAACTTTGACTTCAGCTGTGAAGCGAAGCCAAGACTCAGCAAAAGGTTTAAAAAAACTCAAAAACGTCTTATAAACAAAGATGAGCTCACTTGATATATAGATACTTCACTGTCATATGGTCTTCGCAAATCTTTCTTTCACTCCTATGTCTTATAATATATCGATATGTTTCATTAATAGACAGGGCACATATCATGGAGGTTCAGCCCCCATATTCCACAACCTCCATTCACAGGCACCGCCCTTATACCCAGACCCCATTATTAAGATCGTATCACAAGAAACATTAATCAAACATTAGAATTAAAGAGAGAACGATTGTAAAACAATTTCTCAAACATCAGAATGGTGTTATATTACTACCTTATCACTTATTGAAAATGCAAGCGATACTGCGTTTCAAATGCAATTTACATTAAATTGTAGTTATCATAAAGTGTGATTACAAATTCGTATTATCAACGATTATAAAGTAATAATCAACCGGACCATTAATACCTAAGTGTTTAGAACACGACATTCTGGTCAAGTAGCAGTTGAAGGAAGAAGTGATACATTTAAGCGCCGCTTCATCTCCTTCCCTAAATGATCAAGTAAACAAATGGGTGAAGTAACTCTTGCCAACTCTGGTAGATACAAACACGCCTTATTATCGCGCCAACATTTAGTATAGTTACCCCTCGAGAGACGCCCAGCATCGGAGACTGCATCAGCATGGGGAACTGCACTAGATTTGAGGTTAGGTTGCGGGTAAGGTATGTATGTACCCGTAGCTCTGAGTATAGTAATTAAGGCATCACCGCGACGAACTGCCGGCTGGAGTGGCGTTGTCGGCAGCCCACACCCCTTACCTCGCTTCACTACAATCTAATTTTCTGGGATATTGAAAATTTTCATCAGAACTAAAAGGTGGAAAACAAAACTACTGGTCTTTTTCACAACATTTTCACAGGTTCCTGGACCTAGAATGGGTTCACTAGTGTCTTTTCATGGGAATTCCGAAAACGAGATGCACTTCGTAGACACAAGTATCTCTGAACCAAAAATGATAATCATATTCGCATGTGTTGGTTCGCAGCAGAGGCTGGACAGGTCTTTCGGCCGCGGTCAAGTACAAATGTCTAATTTGGGTTGATTATCCCCCCACACCGTTGTCTGAGGCAGGCTGGAGGAGGCAGCATCTGCTAGAAATTACCCTTCGTACCGGTGTCCATACCTCTGGCCACGCCCTGGCCAAGTGGGGATACAGCTAAGACACACGGGCCACACTCTGGACACATGGACCACACTCACGACACGTGGAACAAACCCTGGCCATATGGGCCACACCCTGGCCACATGGATCATACTCTTGGACCCATGTGTGTATCATGGACACATGATACACACAGGATACACATCAAGACACACAGAGACCCTTAGACTGGGAACTGAACTAAATACGTGCAAGACATACAAAAACGAAACAGACCACGAAAGTAGGAGAAACATGACGACACATAGAGACCGCAGTCAAGACACGTAACCCAAACAGGATGCAATCGTTAAACACATCAGGACACATCCTGGGACACACACCCCAGACACATGAGGACACATCTTCCTCGGATACTACATACCAGGACACACCTGTTGGATATACCTACACTGTCATACCCTGGGACACTTCAGGACACACACAACCCCAGACAAAGGGCCTCACAACGTATCTTGTTTACATTTGCTCCAGCTGGCAATGTTGAATTTGTCGTTGACAGAAAATGTCCCTGTGAGAGTTGGCGAATCTCTGTCTGTCTGTCTGTCTGTCTGTCTGTCTGTCTCTCTCTCTCTCTCTCTCTCTCTCTCTCTCTCTCTCTCTCTCTCTCTCTCTCTCTCTCTCTCTCTCTCTCAGCCTCTAATTCCCATTCTTTTACTCCCCTCCCTTTCCCATGTTACCTCTCCCCCTTCCCCTCCCCCGTGGCAACAGTAACGAGCGGGGGGGTAGTTACGACCGGCCCAGTTCTGTAATTAGGCAGGTCGCCGCTTAGTCAAGGAATGCGCGGGAAGATTGGTCGCCGGGTGCCGCCAGCAACACAACAATTGCTGGAGAAGGTGTGGGAGAAGAGTGAGAACCAGCCAGGTGTGGGAGTGAGGCGAGAACCAGCCAGGTGTGGGAGTGAGGCGAGAACCAGCCAGGTGTGGGAGTGAGGTGACAGCCAGCCAAGTGTGTGAAAGGAGTGAGAGCCAGGTGTGTGGGGGGGGTGGGGAGGTAGGTAAGGACCAGGTGTGTGGGGGTATGAATAGCAGGTATATAAAAGAAACAGGGCGGGAGGGAAGGGAAGATGAGACAGAAGGTGGGACAGGTATGTGAAGGGAAAGACGTGCACGTCAGATGGACAGGTGTATGACAACACATGAAACGAAGAATGAAACAGATGTGCCAAAAGAACAAGTAAAGAACAAGTGGACAAAGACACAATCCGGTTCACTGGTGAGGTATCATACTAAATACTAGATCTCTGGGTACGACGGTACGTCTTTTGAGTACGACGCTATTGCCCTTCAGCACGATGGTTCGAGCCTTAGGCACGACGGTACGACCCTTAAGCACGACGGTACAACCCTTAAGCACGACGTTACGACCCTTAAGCACGACGGTACGATTCCTGTTGGGCGGAGCGACCTGTTCAGTACGGCGGCACGACCCTTGATTGTGACGGTGCTAACCCTGATCGGCGGAGCGACCTCTAAGTGTGTCGCGTACGGCCTTTGAGTACGTCGGTACGATCCTTGAGTTTGACGGCCTGGCTCTGAGAGTTAGGTCAGGGACTAGTCCATCATGACTTAGGGTCGTACCGTCGCGCTCAAGAATCGTACCTCCGTCCTCAAAGACTGCACCATTCTGCTCGGGGGGTCGCACCGTCCTGGTGAAGAAGTCGCATTGCACATGTATATATATAAAAGAACACAGCGACAGCATTTTCTCCTTGTCTTTGGGGCACCAAGACAGCGCCTCCCAACACCATCCCGCACGCGGAGGAGGCGCGCGTCTGCGCGCGATAACGATGGAATGCCATCCGTCCGTGCGTGTATGCACCGTGTTCCACTCCACTCCTCTCAACTCCCATCTCAAGATCAAAATAATCTGAACTATGGAGTAAATCCTTACGCTTATAACTCAGCACGGAGATGTGTTCATCTGTATTCTGGAACGTAAGGATGTATTCCACCTTGAACTCGCAGGCTGGAACTTCAAAAGACGAATATCATATACCATCTGGACGTCTCTCGCGCCTCCCGCCAGCAGCAGTACTACGGGTGACAGACTGGCGGGAAAAAAACGGCTCCGAACACCATGCAAGCACAGGTGGGCGTAACCTATCAGCAGTGAGGCCGCCGCATACGATCATTAGCGCTCGTTAAAAGGCCATCCATTAGTTCTGCTCGTCGCGCTGGTCCCGGGGGGTTGGTGGCTGGCGGTCAGGCTCGGCCAAGAATAAAGACAAAGTACAAGGCTCAGTTGCCTTATTAACCTAGTGCAACGTTTGGGAAATGTGACAATGGCGTGTTCACGGAGCGGCCGCCGACGACGGGAAGAAGCCCAGCGCCAGTTATGGTTCAGCGATTATTTTTGTCAGCGAATATCCTGGTGAGCGAATATTCTGGCGAGAGAATATTCTGGCGAGAGAATATTCTGGCGAGAGAATATTCTGATTACTAAACAAAGACTGAAACACTGAATTTACCGGATACTCTGGCATGAGAATAGCACAGTCCACAACGGCGTAAATAGTAAAGAAATTGATAAAAAGAGAGGAAAGCTGGAGAAAATGTTAAATAAACACTTACAGATGGCAAGCGAAACTCCACGTTCACTGCTAATATGACATTACTCGACCAGCAAATATTATCAGGTGGGAAATATTAACTTCAGTATGATGAGTGATGTCTTCGATGAACCTGACGGGTGTCAAACCTCTAATATTCGCGTGTTCATTCACATAACCACCAAATATTCCATACGCGATTCTTATCTAATCAATACCCTATTGATCTCACTAGAAACCACTACGGCCGAGCAGATAATGCATTCAGAATATTGTCAACCATATCAGACAACAAACGAACATCTCTTATGATATAAGGATCTTCAATGTTGTAGTGCAGGTGGGACGGATACCAAACATGGAAGGCGAAGGTTACACAGGACATTTTCTTACTTGATTATGTAAGCCCCCAGGATCCCTCTTACGGGGCTGCTCCAGTTTCAATACTGCGCCGTAATCAGCAGCAGGGAAAGGATGGTTTCTTTTGGAGCGAGAAGTTCTTCGATCAGATTTGCTCCTTTTCCTCCACTGATGCTTAGTACAACCTAGCCAAAGATGACGCTCTTTCTCTTGCAGGCGGAGTCCGGTAACGCTAATAGTATATATAAAGTATATAATCATATTACACGAACTCAAACGCGAACGAGAAGTCACCTTTGGCAATGGTGTATCATCGTCAGGACTCGATTATCCTTCCCCTGCTCCTGGGTGGAGCGCAGCCTTACAGCTTTAGAAGCCTCGTAAAAAGGGAAACATGGAATAATGATAATAATAATAATAATAATAATAATAATAATAATAATAATAACAATAATGATAATAATAATAATAATAATAATAATGATAATAATAATAATAATAATACTACTAGTACTACTAATGATAATGATAATAACAATAATAATAATGATAATAATAATAATAATAGTAATACTACTACTACTAGTACTAATACTATTAATGATAATAAAGAATTACTTACTATAGTTGCTTTCTGGATGAGGATGATGAGTTCGCTGCTTTCTGAAATCATAGATCACAACCTGTCCTTTTTTACGCCCTTCTAGTCACTTCGGCTAAACACTGTAATTCTGATACCCCCACACTAATGGTGAACGGCAGACTCATCTCTGTCTACGATCGTCAATGCAATGTCTGTCTACCGACATCTGGCACGGAGCGTCCACGAGCTGAATGGTTGGTTGGTTGTTTGGGCATTAGGCCACACACTGCCAGCGGTCATTAAATGGCCATCTACGTCAAGGTAACATCCACCAACCGAAAAGCAAAGCTTTAACACCTTCTCCAGATGTTCTAACACCACATACACTTCATCTATGGGTCATGGAAGCGGAATCCACTAACCCTACCTCTTAAACAGTTGGTTTCTTTTTCTTCATCATTTTTTCCTCACGTTGCACGAACACCACCACTCATTCTTCTCACCACCGTAGTGCACTGAACTCCATTACCAAGCGCAATGGCTACTTCCACACTCACAGACCTACCGTCAAATCAATTCAAACTCATTTCGTACACAGTGATCGTGGCTCCGTCCAGTCTTGCCTGTCGACTACGAGATACGAACTAATTATTAGAAATAATGGAGAACTGTGATGTCTTACTTGCTTTTATCTGTGATACGATTGCCATAGCATCGGTATCAATCAACAGATGGCACTGCTGTCTAAATTCGGCATCTGAGAAACGTAAAAGCCATTTCTCACACAAAATATAAGCGGCGCGAGTGCACTTTCCCGGCCAGGTAACACCAGCGAACATGACCCCGAATTCAACAAACATGAAACAGTCTGAAGTTGAGGATAATGGTTCATCCATCTCTGGTATTACACGCATCTCAGCCAGTATGGGCATGTATCTAATCGTCTAACTCCTACGACCGTGTTACTTGCGACTACTATATCACTCGAGCGACCTCCATGTACACATTCGCCCTCCCAGCTCTCTGGGTCATGCTATATAATCCCAGCGTCGATCACAGCCAACACACCGTATCATGTCAGGACAATATCTTGTGTTGATATGATAAAGATTCTTTCTCTGTGTCTGTTTACCCTCACGCTGCCTAATCATTATGTAAATCTGAACAACAATACAATTTTCCAGGCGAGCGACCGACTTCACGCGGGAGGTTCTAACCCCCCTAGTCCACAACCCGGGTAGTCAACCCTGATCTGTTACCCCCTGACTTGGGTGGAGGGGGGAGAAATGGGGATTGGAGGGGGGAGAGGGGGAATATCCGTTTTCTGTTCGAGCGTAAACTAGCATAAATTTCCGGGCCTTTCAGATTGGCACCCAAAAATATCTCTCTTTTTCTACACCTTCACATTCCGGCCACTTCCGTCGCGGGGAACCCGTCTCCCCAGGTATATGTAGAAGCTCTGGCAAAATAAGGACCTTGAATAACGTCTGCAGTCTTCACTGGTCCTTCAAACCTAAGTATGAAATACGTGAAATTTCGGATAGATATTTTCATCTTGTTTTATACAGCACATCGTGATGGTCACCAGTGAACACGTCAGGAACCACCAACCCTTGAACACTACGATACGACCCTTGAGCACGCCGGCACGCCCCTTGGGTGACCTCAAACCTAAACCTAAAGGGGTCAGGTCAAAGGCTTCCAGACCAACACACACCTAAGGGTCGTACCGTCTAGTCAAGAAGGCCAGGGTGGGTGCCGGTAGCCCAGGTCTCTACACTCGAGTCGCCCCTGGAAACCTCACCTCAACTTTACTGTGTGTGCGTGTGTGTGTGTGAAGAGGAGTCTGGCCCTGGTCCAGGGCAGCCCACGCCACCGGAACGTGTCAGAAGGTCTTAATGATAGCATTTAGCGCTCTATCCTGTAAACACATCTTTCGCATCTTTTCATAAAAATAACATACATATATTGATATCACCAGACGAGTGATATCAAACTGTATCTAAGAAAATCGCATGTTATATGTTTCTGAAGACTATAATGGAATAGTACAACTATTCATTCGAGTTTGTCCCGACTGCGGCTCAGAATTATTGGAACGTGCTGAGGGCCGACGGCTGGCGATGATCAGAAGGAAGGCCTTTCTTGTGTAGCCGCAGGATAGTGTGGCTCGTGAGGGCGAGGGGACAACCTGGAACTCTACTACTTGTTATTATCACAGGAGAGGCACCAGGGAAGGGGTAGAGCAAGGCGAAAGGGTCGGGTTCCACAGGTGAAGGAAATGGTGCCCCGCTCACTGTCTCTGGATCACCACACACACTCCATGGTCACCTACAGTAATCCACTGACACATGGACACACGACCTGACATAGACCCACATTAGCTGACACAGGGACACTCTGGATGACACTTGGCCACACTAAGGGACACATAGCCACACCACGTGACAGTGTGTCCCTACCCCAGGTAACCAGCTGCCGGCTGGGACACAGCAGCCCCACATCAGCACCAGAACACACCTATCATTTTCCACAACATTTCGTGCGATTTCCGAAAAGAAAAAAGGAATCTCGTTCAATCAGACGCACGAACGATTTGTTCTGTTCCTTTAAAAGAACTTTACCGGCGAGGGGACATTCCACAGACAACACAGCTCGTGGCATCTTGTCTGTAAAGTCTTTAAAAAATCCCGAACAGTAAACCTGTAAGAGATTGGCACTATATGTCTCCCATTCGCGTCCCATCGTGCTGTTCGGTTCTGCAATAAAGTGTGGGTCTTATGCACTCCTACTGGAGCCCAAGACATGGGTTAATCTCGTTCTAGAACTGGCCACAGAGAGAGAGAGAGAGGAATATCAACTAACATATACGTAAAAGGAACCAAAAAAAAAGATAGCACGACTACCAAATCAAGGCCTCATCCAATCAGCATTAAAAGTGCGTCTCATCAGCGGACTCTGGTGACCCAAACCGAAAGTATCATGAGAAGTGGAAATATGGCTTTTATACTTTGTGTGACGTTACGTGAAGTACAGAGCGAAGTATTCTGTTCAAGCCCGAAGCAAGATATCAGATACGACTAAAGCCGTTGGGCCGTAACTCGCAGACGAAGGAACGAGAGCCATTCTGCTGCTGCTTAACCTCAACCCATTTTCTTTCACTATAAAAAGCGGGAAATGTGTTTGTGTCCCCGGGGAAAACATCTCGGACTTAACATTCTGTTTTCTTTGGTCGTGTTTCGCGATGTGTTTGTGTTCGGTGCGCCGGGGGGGTGCATTATTTTTGTTGACCTGGTGTTGTGTGTTTGTTTGTTTGTTTGTTTGTTTGTTTGGCCTTTGTTGACATGAACTGGAACCGTCCGTCTTGGTTGTTTTTGTTTGCTGAGTGTTCTTTGTTTGATAGTGTCTAAGTGTGTTGTAGTTGTCAGCGAGGATGGTTTCTATTAAGATGAATTGTGTTTTATAAGCAAGTGGGTTTATGAGTACTGTGTTTATTATCAAAATATTTCTATTTCTATATCAAAATCTATATATTGGATTTGTTTGACTGTCTTTGTTCACTAGTTTGCTTGTCATGCTCTGTTTGTTTACATGGGGTTGATGGCTTACCTGGTGCTTTGATTTTTGGTGGTCATGATGATCAAGGACGCACTGGCTTGGTATGGCTTTCGTTAATACTGAAAGATGCAAAGCTTTTCACATTCTCTCTTCTTCCTGTTTCTCTCTCCTTTCCGTCTGTCTCTCTTTGACTCACTCTCTCTCTCTCCCTCACCCTCTCTCCGTCGTCCACCCAGCCCCCCCCACAACAAGATGACAACATGGACCCATTTCTCACCTCCGAGACAAGTTATCGACACGTCCGGAACCGAAATGTTTTCATTTCCGACTCGATTCACTTCTCGATTTTCTCACATCAACTTATGTTAGTACTTTTTCCTTGTCTTCGCCAGCCCCCGTAACATACGACGAAATAATTTATATTTAGAAATTCGAATTTATTATACCTTATTGAATAGTTTTGCTTCAAAGCGTGAAATCTGAAACATGCCGTTAATATTTGATCCCATTTACATTGGGGTGGGGGGGTTGGGGTGGAATATTGACTACCGCGAGTCTTCAGAGCGAAAAAATCTTCCATTCCAAGTCTCTTTAAGAAGCAAGACATGTAAAACTCTTGAATTTCACCCAAGAAAATATCACGGCGGCTGCCAGAATGTTTCCAATTTCGTAAAATATTTCAGCGGGTTCCATTTCTGGCGGGGCGGTCCCCAGGCCGGTGAGTAACGGGTCGCGGAAACTTCTGGAAGAGATATTTTCAGGGCTACACCCCCCCATCCCCAATCCACCTCCCCTTTCCATTCCCAGAGTCCCTCTCCCAGCCAGCCTGTGGGAAGGGAGCAAGTTTTCTGTCTCTTTTTTACATTTGTGGTGAAATAGATTCTCTTTTTTTCTTTTTCTTTTAGATCTGGTGTCCAGGAATCTCTTTCTTTAGAATATGATGTTTGAATTTTGAAGATTACGTTCCTGGCGTGCCTTTGTCTTTTCGAAGACGATTACTCTAAATCAAGCAATAAGCCTGAGGGAATATTTGTAATTTCATTTTGATTTTAAAGAATCTATGTATGTCGATGGCGCAAGTTTCATATCGAAGTTATGCATGAATAAGAGAGGCAAGTATGTATTGACCTCTTCCCATTTTCTGTGGTGGGAAGCAGCGGGAAGTGATGACCTGTTGCTTCCCATCGACCTAAGTACATACATATGGTGTGTACAAGCAAACTCACACACAGACACAGACACACACAGACACACACACACACATACACATACGCACACACATACACACACACACACGTATACAGATACACACATACACATGCATGGATGGAAAACGTAAATAACTTAAATACAAGACAAACCCGCCCGTCTCTTGGGGAATGGGAAATGAGGAGTAAGTGGAGAGAGAGAGAGAGAGAGAGAGAGAGAGAGAGAGAGATAGAGAGAGAGAGAGAGAGAGAGAGAGAGAGAGAGAGAGAGAGAGAGAGAGAGGATAAACAAAAGAGAGGGGAGAAGAAAGAGAAAGCAATAGAGGGAAGGAATGGACGTAAGAGAGTGCGGATAATAAATGAGAGGTGAGTGAAGCAGTAGGGTCCAAGATAAAGACAGAAAATGGGGGAGACGAGGGAGAATGGAAGACAAGAGAAGGACGAAGAAAGAAGAGATAAAGGTGGCCTTAGGAAGGCACTGCCAAGGCGAGGCAAAAGGAGCAAGAGAGAACGAGGAATGAAGAGGAACGGAAGGAGGGAAAGAAAGGGATGGGAGGGTCATGACAGCGGGTAAATGAGCCGTGAATTGCATGAAGAATCTGACGGTGGGCATCAGGAGGAAAGCCAGGGACAGGGTGAACTGGGGAGAGCCAGAGACGCGCCGCGCGGGCCAGGGAGAGGTAGGGGGAGAGATTAGATTAATAACAGGGACAGTCAGAGGGAGCCATAGAGTGCCAGACAGTTGCAAAGTCAGGGAGATGCGGGAAAGGGTGCTTGAGGGAGAGCCAGGAAGACTTGAGGAAGGCTAGGGAGAACCATAGAGTAAGAAAGACTTCCAGAAAGAGGTTAGGGAGAGCTGAGGACGTGTACAAGCACAATGAGCCAGGGAAACGAAGGAAAGGGCGGGAAACCCAGGGTAAGAGTGACTCAGGGAGAGCCAGGGAATGCTAGACAGAGCCAGAGAGAAATATGGAAGTCCAGGGAAATGAGATAGACCAGGGAGACGAAAGAGTAGACAGCCAGGAAGGGAGTGACTAAGGGAGAGCCAAGGAATGCCATGGGGAGGCATGAAGAGTCAAGGAGAACAAGAGAGGGCCAGGGATACGCAAGGTGTGTCAGGGAAGACTGAGATGCACCAAGGAGAGTCAGTAAGAGCCAGGAAGAGGCTGCAAGGACCAGAGAGAGCCCGAAAGTGATAGGGAGAGTTAGAGATGCCCAGGGGGGAACCAGAGAGGGCTATAGAAGGAGAGGAAAAGCCAGAAAGAGCACGGAAGGTTCAGGGTAAGCCACAGAGAGCTAGGAAGAACCAGGAAAAGTCAAGGAGGAGCTAGGGAGACAGCCAGAAAGACTCTTGGAATTTCAGCGAGGGGCACTTAAAGTTAGGGTGGGCTAAGGAGGATCAAGGAGAGTCAGGGAATGTCGGGGAGAACAAGAGCCAGGGAGGGCTAGGGCGAGCCCAGGAAGGCCAGAGGGGTGCCAGGGAGGGCGAAAACCCTGCCAAAAAGCGAGACAAAGCAGGAAGTCTCTGTGCAGGTCGGCGCCGCAGGGGGAAGGAACTTAAATAGTAACAAGAAGAAAGTTGTGGGTAGTGGCAGACGTTGTCAGCAGTGGCGGATGTTGTCAGCAACGTCGGTCGGTAACAGACGTCGTCAGCAGTGCCATATGTTGTCAGTGGTGTAAACGCTGTCAGCAATGTCAGATCGTTGTCAGGAGGACGGGGACGAGGCTGGGTACCCGGAACAGTATCCTCCCTCTGGGCTTTCGTCTGGGTCATCTCCGCTAGAGTTAGCAACATGAGCTCGACCCCAGCGGCCAACTTTGAGCAACGAGAGAGTCCACCTGGAACTGGTCACAGCACACGAGAGAGAAGTCACTTTCGACGAGGTTTTTTATCACCGTCAGTGGACGAAAACTTGAGTGTCGTTCAGCCGAGGACTTTCTCCTTCTAAAGGGGTCTACCGTTTCCCTGCTCCTCCGTGTGGCGCAGCCTTGTAGCCTCAGGAAATGATGCCTCCAGCCATCGCTGAATTTTTGAAAGGGCCCGGTGTATGTTCTATCCAGCGTTCTGCTTCTTTACTGTTATCCGTCTAATTCCGTCCATCACGTGTCTCTGTCTCATGTGCCTTTCCCCCCAGGACTTGGACGCGAGGCACACGGCTGGTGGCTGCATCCTTCAGTTTGTGTGTGGAGACCGCCACTCGAGAAGTGACCGTTGTAAAACCACCACTCGAAGGCTAAGCTTTGGAATTCTCTTCGGGTCGTATAACATTTCTGTCTT
Organism: Panulirus ornatus; assembly: GCF_036320965.1. Classification (NCBI taxonomy): domain Eukaryota; kingdom Metazoa; phylum Arthropoda; class Malacostraca; order Decapoda; family Palinuridae; genus Panulirus; species Panulirus ornatus. The sequence continues at coordinate 25,666,159 of NC_092260.1, read as the reverse complement.
TAAGTGTCAGGTTCAGAATCACCAGAGCAACACACCGACTAATGGCAATTTTCTCTTTTCCACCCACTGTATCTTTTTTAACTCAAGATAGGAAAAATATTCTTTTAAGTAATCTGAAACTCCACACTTCTTCCACAATTATTGTTTATAGTTAAAAGTGTACACACAACTGTGCTCTCAAGACTGATTTTCCTAAAGAAAATAACTGAGCTGTTTAGTCCTCTCTCCTAATTGCTCATGTTTATTGAGCTCTCAAAGTGTTAACAAACACGTTGAGATGAGATTTGGGAGGAAGCGTATCTATTATTCAGAACGAAAATACGGAGTCAGGTGAAACTCATGAGATTGTTGCCAGGAAGGTCAGCCAGGATTGTAAATATTAGGCAAGAGGCGACACTCCTGAGATGGCACGTTTGGCGGGAATAACGCGGTGAATCTGACGAGCTGGCAACTCGCCCAACCCCCTACGTCGGGCGTCCGCCACTGTTGACAAGTTTGGCGCGATAAGGGAAGAAGAGGGGAGACAAAGAAACAGTGAAAATACAGACCAAGGGCAGGAGGATGAAAGAGAGAGAGAGAGAGAGAGAGAGAGGAGAGAGAGAGAGATAGAGAGAGAGAGAGAGAGAGAGAAGAGAGAGAGTAGAGAGAGAGAGAGAGAGAGAGAGATAGAGAGAGAGAGAGAGGCTAAACAAAAGAGAGGGAGAAGAAAGAGAAAGCAATAGAGGGAAGGAATGGACGTAAGAGAGTGCGGATAATAAATGAGAGGTGAGGAAGCAGTAGGGTCCAAGATAAAGACAGAAAATGGGGGAGACGAGGGAGAATGGAAGACAAGAGAAGGACGAAGAAAGAAGAGATAAAGGTGGCCTTAGGAAGGCGCTGCAAGGCGAGGCAAAAGGAGCAAGAGAGAACGAGGAATGAAGAGGAACGGAAGGAGGGGAAAGAAAGGGATGGGAGGGTCATGACAGCGTAAATGAGCCGTGAATTGCATGAAGAATCTGACGGTGGGCATCAGGAGGAAAGCCAGGGACAGGGTGAACTGGGGAGAGCCAGAGACGCGCCGCGCGGGCCAGGGAGAGGTAGGGGGAGAGATTAGATTAATAACAGGGACAGTCAGAGGGAGCCATAGAGTGCCAGACAGTTGCAAAGTCAGGGAGATGCGGGAAAGGGTGCTTGAGGGAGAGCCAGGAAGACTTGAGGAAGGCTAGGGAGAACCATAGAGTAAGAAAGACTTCCAGAAAGAGGTTAGGGAGAGCTGAGGACGTGTACAAGCACAATGAGCCAGGGAAACGAAGGAAAGGGCGGGAAACCCAGGGTAAGAGTGACTCAGGGAGAGCCAGGGAATGCTAGACAGAGCCAGAGAGAAATATGGAAGTCCAGGGAAATGAGATAGACCAGGGAGACGAAAGAGTAGACAGCCAGGAAGGGAGTGACTAAGGGAGAGCCAAGGAATGCCATGGGGAGGCATGAAGAGTCAAGGAGAACAAGAGAGGGCCAGGGATACGCAAGGTGTGTCAGGGAAGACTGAGATGCACCAAGGAGAGTCAGTAAGAGCCAGGAAGAGGCTGCAAGGACCAGAGAGAGCCCGAAAGTGATAGGGAGAGTTAGAGATGCCCAGGGGGGAACCAGAGAGGGCTATAGAAGGAGAGGAAAAGCCAGAAAGAGCACGGAAGGTTCAGGGTAAGCCACAGAGAGCTAGGAAGAACCAGGAAAAGTCAAGGAGGAGCTAGGGAGACAGCCAGAAAGACTCTTGGAATTTCAGCGAGGGGCACTTAAAGTTAGGGTGGGCTAAGGAGGATCAAGGAGAGTCAGGGAATGTCGGGGAGAACAAGAGCCAGGGAGGGCTAGGGCGAGCCCAGGAAGGCCAGAGGGGTGCCAGGGAGGGCGAAAACCCTGCCAAAAAGCGAGACAAAGCAGGAAGTCTCTGTGCAGGTCGGCGCCGCAGGGGGAAGGAACTTAAATAGTAACAAGAAGAAAGTTGTGGGTAGTGGCAGACGTTGTCAGCAGTGGCGGATGTTGTCAGCAACGTCGGTCGGTAACAGACGTCGTCAGCAGTGCCATATGTTGTCAGTGGTGTAAACGCTGTCAGCAATGTCAGATCGTTGTCAGGAGGACGGGGACGAGGCTGGGTACCCGGAACAGTATCCTCCCTCTGGGCTTTCGTCTGGGTCATCTCCGCTAGAGTTAGCAACATGAGCTCGACCCCAGCGGCCAACTTTGAGCAACGAGAGAGTCCACCTGGAACTGGTCACAGCACACGAGAGAGAAGTCACTTTCGACGAGGTTTTTATCACCGTCAGTGGACGAAAACTTGAGTGTCGTTCAGCCGAGGACTTTCTCCTTCTAAAGGGGTCTACCGTTTCCCTGCTCCTCCGTGTGGCGCAGCCTTGTAGCCTCGGGAAATGATGCCTCCAGCCATCGCTGAATTTTTGAAAGGGCCCGGTGTATGTTCTATCCAGCGTTCTGCTTCTTTACTGTTATCCGTCTAATTCCGTCCATCACGTGTCTCTGTCTCATGTGCCTTTCCCCCCAGGACTTGGACGCGAGGCACACGGCTTGTGGCTGCATCCTTCAGTTTGTGTGTGGAGACCGCCACTCGAGAAGTGACCGTTGTAAAACCACCACTCGAAGGCTAAGCTTTGGAATTCTCTTCGGGTCGTATAACATTTCTGTCTTTAAGTGTCAGGTTCAGAATCACCAGAGCAACACACCGACTAATGGCAATTTTCTCTTTTCCACCCACTGTATCTTTTTTAACTCAAGATAGGAAAAATATTCTTTTAAGTAATCTGAAACTCCACACTTCTTCCACAATTATTGTTTATAGTTAAAAGTGTACACACAACTGTGCTCTCAAGACTGATTTTCCTAAAGAAAATAACTGAGCTGTTTAGTCCTCTCTCCTAATTGCTCATGTTTATTGAGCTCTCAAAGTGTTAACAAACACGTTGAGATGAGATTTGGGAGGAAGCGTATCTATTATTCAGAACGAAAATACGGAGTCAGGTGAAACTCATGAGATTGTTGCCAGGAAGGTCAGCCAGGATTGTAAATATTAGGCAAGAGGCGACACTCCTGAGATGGCACGTTTGGCGGGAATAACGCGGTGAATCTGACGAGCTGGCAACTCGCCCAACCCCCTCGTCGGGCGTCCGCCACTGTTGACAAGTTTGGCGCGATAAGGGAAGAAGAGGGGAGACAAAGAACAGTGAAAATACAGACCAAGGGCAGGAGGATGAAGAGAGAGAGAGAGAGAGAGAGAGATAGAGAGAGATAGAGAGAGAGAGAGAGAGAGAGAGAGAGAGAGAGAGAGAGAGAGAGAGAGAGAGAGAGAGAGAGAGAAGGAGGGAGCTGATGGGAAAGATATATAAGATAAATTTGTTGCTTTCGAGGCAAAAAGATCAAGCAGGAGAGTCTCGTATTACAGCGCCGAGCGTTTTGCTTTCCCTGGGACGCCTTGGTAGATGTTGGTCTCTCTCTCTCTCTCTCTCTCTCTCTCTCTCTCTCTCTCTCTCTCTCTCTCTCTTCCACATGGCTCAATCCCCACATTCTTCCATTGCAGTTTCTTCTCCAGATTGACATGTGCTGGTAACCCTGATCCTCTCTCCTCACAATCAACTCCCCCCCCCCCTACCCACACAAGCCCCGCTCCATCCCTCTCCCTCACTCTCCCTTCCCCACACATCCATCTCCGCCCCACACACGCTTCTCTCCCCACACATGCTCTCCTCCACTTGACCTTTGCGTTGTGAAGAAAAGTTTAAAAGGTTGAAAACTGGTAGAGGATTCTTTCTGTGTTTGTCTTCAAATACTCCTCGCTGGCTAGTGTGTGTGTGTGTGTGTGTGTGTGTGTGTGTGTGTGTTTATCTGTTTGTACGATACGGAGGATGGAGTTTTACACTAGTGTATACGTGTTTTTGTATGTACGTATATGTGTTTGAGAAGTGTTTATGTGTTGTACTTTCTACCTGATCGTATGAGTGTGTGTGGGTGTGAATGTGTATACGTGTTCAAGGTAATTCTAAGGCCATACACATTCTCGCCGCGTCTATGGCCAATACGAAATCTACTGCTAGATCCACTAAGTAAATCAGCGTAATCTAAGGTAATCACTGCTGCGATGATACACAGTGATTTATGCAAGGTAATCAAGCAAGGGTAATTGCTTATATAGATATCTTGTATCAGCTATCATGAAAGGATCATATTAAGTCAAGGTGTACGACTGAATGTAATCGTAATTAAAAAACCGTAGGCTTCTACCTATAACGCTGTAGACTTAAATTTTCAATGATCGCCTTCCTAATACGTCCATGTAACTATTTGTTAAGAGGTTATACTGGTTACCATATGAACATATGAACAAGACCCGCCATGTGAAGATATGAACAAGACCCGCCATGTGAAGATATGAACAAGACCCACCATGTGAATATATGAACAAGACCCATCAAATGAACATATAAACAAGGCCCAGAGCACATCATATAAACGAAGCCTAGTTGTATGATGAGAACGCAACCTGTTTTCAAAACATTGTCCATGAACCAAAATCGGTTTGGTAAAAAGAAAAATATATGCATCTTTAGCAAAACTAGCGTGGGGACACACGAACAGTTAAACTACATGGAAAAAAAAAAAACTGCCGTGTAAAATACAAGGATTTCTTTTTTCAGTGTAGGAATAAAAATATCCGAATTCTTTTTTCCCTGAACATTTGAAGAAAATCCCCACAGGGAGGGAAGAGGAGGATATGGACATGGTGTGTTATGAAGGATTTCCCTGTGGCATGTCGTCACTTTCTTCTGTTTTGTCCCCAAATCACGTCTTCACCTCCGGTGACCACCTGACGCTCTCTGCTTTGCTTCCTCGTTGTAGAAGAAACACTCAAGTTGAACTATCAAGCTAGGGTCTCATAGACAGGGCCATCTACAGCCATCCCCTCATAGACAGGACCATCTACAGCCATCCCCCCATAGACAGGGCCATCTACAGCCATCTCCACATAGACAGGGCCATCTACTGCCATCCCCCCATAGACAGGGTCATCTACAGCCATCTCCACATAGACAGGGATATCGACAGCCATCTCCACATAGATAGGGCCATCTACAGCCATCTCCCTATAGACAGGGATATCGACAGCCATCTCCACATAGACAGGGCCATCTTCAGCCACCTCCACATAGACAGGGCCATCTACAGCCATCCTCCCATAGACAGGGCCATCTACAGCCATCTCCCCATAGACAGGGCCATCTACAGCCATCTCCCCATAGACAGGGCCATCTTCAGCCACCTCCACATAGACAGGGCCATCTACAGACAAGGTCATGATAATCATACTATTTTTTTTTCCTCGACAAGTAAATACCCGCATGACGGTGCCCCTGCCCTTGGACCGTCTCCTTCTGCAACACCTACTGTTAGTCACACCAGACACCACTCCTCTCACCCCCACATTCCCTCACCACTACCAACACCACCCCTCCACACAAGGAATGGGGCACCCAATGCATATTCAGAGCCCTCTCCCCCCATTAGATACACACGTTACCTCCGCCATCACCACTACATAGCACCACCACCATCACCACTACACAGCACACCACCATCACCACTACATAGCACCATCGCCATCACCACTACACAGCACACCACCATCACCACTACACAGCACACCACCATCACCACTACACAGCACCACCGCCATCACCACTACACAGCACCATCACCCACACTATAGACTTGACCACTGTCCCCTCCCCATGCATCATGCTCCCAGATGGCTGAGCAATTTATTCATTCTTTACATCGCTCGTGTCCCACATGACCAAGTGACTTAAGGAGCTTATCTGTTACTTGGACTCTGAAACTTGACTTCATGTTCCGTACGTGTATCTGGCGCGCACACACACACACACACACACACACACACACACACACACACACACACACAAGCTTGTCATATCCTTCATAAGGCCAAAACTAGATTATGCTTCTCAGGTTTGGTCGCCGCACCTAAGGAAGCACAAAGAACTAATGGAGGAGAGAGAGAGAGAGAGAGAGAGAGAGAGAGAGAGAGAGAGAGAGAGAGAGAGAGAGAGAGAGAGAGAGAGAGAGAGAGAGAGAGAGAGAGAGAGAGAGAGAGAGAGAGAGAGAGAGAGAGAATCGTCCCCTCTCACATACCAATCATTGTTCTGTCGCAGATGATGACAATTCCGGTCACTGCGTCTTGTACCATGCTTGTACCTCACCTGTACCATACATGAGGCATGCCTCTAACCCCACAAAGCACCTGCAGTATACTCGTACCGTACGTGTGGCGCTGTGCACTTTAAACCTGTACTGTTCGGCGGTGAAATTGTACCATAAAATTACGAAATCTGTACCGTACAGGAATTTATGTTTTGTATTCTTTTTCCTGCTTAGAGACAAGTTATGAATGTGGAAAGAAGAAGGGACAATATGACATTGGAGGGGGGTGGGAGAGAGAAAGGGAAGGACGAGGAATGGTTAATGGGAAAGGTGGGGGAGAGAGAGAGAGAGAGAGAGAGAGAGAGAGAGAGAGAGAGAGAGAGAGAGAGAGAGAGAGAGACAGCAGGGAGGTGTTGGGGGGGGGGGGAGGAGGTAGGTAGGGAGGCAGGAGAAAACATCTATATGCAAATATTATGGAGGTCACCACCCATCCACCAGCGAGGTCGCCTCCCACACCGCCACCCACCAGGAGATCCCCTCCTGCGGTGCGCTGAACACCGCCACGGGGGAGATGAGTGAGGGGGTTGAGGGCTCTTCCTTCTACTTCGTTCTGCCTTCTGTGGGAGGGAGAGGTGTGGAGAGGCAGGTCAGATTTTACGCCTACTTTAATCAGGAAGTGTTATCTCCACCTCCCCACCACCACCACCACCACCCAGCGGATAACACAGGGAAGGGGAGAAGGTAGGAGGGAGCTACAATTTTGACCCCTTCCCGTGCCTGCCCACAACAGACAGACAGTGGGCATAGCAAGGTAAGGTGGGAAGTGGGCATAGCAAGGTAAGGTGGGAAGTGGGCATAGTAAGGTAAGGTGGGAAGTGGGCATAGCAAGGTAAGGTGGGAAGTGGGCATAGCAAGGTAAGGTGGGAAGTGGGCATAGCAAGGTAAGGTGGGAAGTGGGCATAGCAAGGTAAGGTGGGAAGTGGGCATAGCAAGGTAAGGTGGGAAGTGGGCATAGCAAGGTAAGGTGGGAAGTGGGCATAGCAAGGTAAGGTGGGAAGTGGGCATAGCAAGGTAAGGTGGGAAGTGGGCATAGCAAGGTAAGGTGGGAAGTGGGCATAGCAAGGTAAGGTGGGAAGTGGGCATAGCAAGGTAAGGTGGGAAGTGGGCATAGCAAGGTAAGGTGGGAAGTGGGCATAGCAAGGTAAGGTGGGAAGTGGGCATAGCAAGGTAAGGTGGGAAGTGGGCATAGCAAGGTAAGGTGGGAAGTGGGCATAGCAAGGTAAGGTGGGAAGTGGGCATAGCAAGGTAAGGTGGGAAGTGGGCATAGCAAGGTAAGGTGGGAAGTGGGCATAGCAAGGTAAGGTGGGAAGTGGGCATAGCAAGGTAAGGTGGGAAGTGGGCATAGCAAGGTAAGGTGGGAAGTGGGCATAGCAAGGTAAGGTGGGAAGTGGGCATAGCAAGGTAAGGTGGGAAGTGGGCATAGCAAGGTAAGGTGGGAAGTGGGCATAGCAAGGTAAGGTGGGAAGTGGGCATAGCAAGGTAAGGTGGGAAGTGGGCATAGCAAGGTAAGGTGGGAAGTGGGCATAGCAAGGTAAGGTGGGAAGTGGGCATAGCAAGGTAAGGTGGGAAGTGGGCATAGCAAGGTAAGGTGGGAAGTGGGCATAGCAAGGTAAGGTGGGAAGTGGGCATAGCAAGGTAAGGTGGGAAGTGGGCATAGCAAGGTAAGGTGGGAAGTGGGCATAGCAAGGTAAGGTGGGAAGTGGGCATAGCAAGGTAAGGTGGGAAGTGGGCATAGCAAGGTAAGGTGGGAAGTGGGCATAGCAAGGTAAGGTGGGAAGTGGGCATAGCAAGGTAAGGTGGGAAGTGGGCATAGCAAGGTAAGGTGGGAAGTGGGCATAGCAAGGTAAGGTGGGAAGTGGGCATAGCAAGGTAAGGTGGGAAGTGGGCATAGCAAGGTAAGGTGGGAAGTGGGCATAGTAAGGTAAGGTGGGAAGTGGGCATAGCAAGGTAAGGTGGGAAGTGGGCATAGCAAGGTAAGGTGGGAAGTGGGCATAGCAAGGTAAGGTGGGAAGTGGGCATAGCAAGGTAAGGTGGGAAGTGGGCATAGCAAGGTAAGGTGGGAAGTGGGCATAGCAAGGTAAGGTGGGAAGTGGGCATAGCAAGGTAAGGTGGGAAGTGGGCATAGTAAGGTAAGGTGGGAAGTGGGCATAGCAAGGTAAGGTGGGAAGTGGGCATAGCAAGGTAAGGTGGGAAGTGGGCATAGTAAGGTAAGGTGGGAAGTGGGCATAGCAAGGTAAGGTGGGAAGTGGGCATAGTAAGGTAAGGTGGGAAGTGGGCATAGTAAGGTAAGGTGGGAAGTGGGCATAGCAAGGTAAGGTGGGAAGTGGGCATAGTAAGGTAAGGTGGGAAGTGGGCATAGCAAGGTAAGGTGGGAAGTGGGCATAGCAAGGTAAGGTGGGAAGTGGGCATAGTAAGGTAAGGTGGGAAGTGGGCATAGCAAGGTAAGGTAAGGTGGGAAGTGGGCATAGTAAGGTAAGGTGGGAAGTGGGCATAGTAAGGTAAGGTGGGAAGTGGGCATAGTAAGGTAAGGTGGGAAGTGGGCATAGCAAGGTAAGGTGGGAAGTGGGCATAGCAAGGTAAGGTGGGAAGTGGGCATAGCAAGGTAAGGTGGGAAGTGGGCATAGCAAGGTAAGGTGGGAAGTGGGCATAGCAAGGTAAGGTGGGAAGTGGGCATAGCAAGGTAAGGTGGGAAGTGGGCATAGTAAGGTAAGGTGGGAAGTGGGCATAGCAAGGTAAGGTGGGAAGTGGGCATAGCAAGGTAAGGTGGGAAGTGGGCATAGCAAGGTAAGGTGGGAAGTGGGCATAGCAAGGTAAGGTGGGAAGTGGGCATAGAAATTTAAGGTGGGAAGTGGGCATAGTAAGGTAAGGGGGGAAAGGGGGAAGAAGGAAAAATCCCATAAAATTGGGGGGAAGTCCCCCCCCAATAATAATTGGGCCCCCCCCCTAATAATCCCATACAATAATTAACCCCCCCCCATATAATTTAAATAATCCATAAAATTTAATTTAATTCCCTTTTCCCAATAATAATCCATAGAAAGGAAAGGTGGGAAGTGGGAATAGAAAAGGTAAGGGGGGAAGTGGGTGAAAAGGTTTTAAGGGGGGAAGGGGGATTAAGGGGGGAATGGCCAATTGGTTTAAGGGGGGAAATGGGTGGGAATAAGTGGGCATAGAAAGGTTTTAAGGGGGAAAGGGGGCTTTAAAAAAGGTAAGGGGGGAAGTGGGCATAGCACCTTTTATTGTTGAAAATTTTAAACCCAGGGGGTGGGTGGTTTTAACCACCACCCCCCAAACCTCCGTTCCCAAAAGGGTTTTGGGCCCGGGGGTTTTTGGGGGGGGGGGGGGAAAGGGGGGGGGGGGGGTGGTTCAGGTTTCACCGGGTTGGGGGTTTTTATGGGTTACGGGCTTTAATGGTGGCGGTCATTTTTGAGTGTGACGATGAGAAAAGAGAGAAGAGGAGGAGAGAGGAGGAGAGAGAGAGAGAGAGGAGGAAAAGAGAGAGAGAGAGAAAATTTTTCTCTCTCCCCTCTCTCTCTCCCCTCTCTCTCTCTCTCTCCCCTTCTCTTCTCTCTCTCACTCTTGAAAGGGGGGCGAGGTCCTCTAAGGTGCGGCCGACGGACCCGAGGACAGACGTCGGAGTCAGGTCACGTCCGCCGGGGAGTCAGGCAGGTCAGCCAGGAGGGGGGGCCCCCGCCGCCCCCAGAAACGGGAAATTTGCAAGGGTTTGGGTGAGGGGGTGACGTCATCATGGGTCGTTTGTTGTGGCGCAGTTGGTGCACGACCATCGCTCTCTCTCTCTCTCTCTCTCTCTCTCTCTCTCTCTCTCTCTCTCTCTCTCTCTCTCTCTCTCTCTCTCATGATGATGAATATATTTCATCTATATGTATCTGTAGCTGCTCCATGACCAGCACCTCTCTTAAGGATGCAGCGGTGCATGACTGCGCTACTTCCAGTAGCAGGGAAATCCAGACTCGTGGGGAGTGACAGGTCCTCTGACGAGGCTGCACTCCCGAAGATAAAGACAGCCAAAGGTCATATTCTCACTAACGGTGTAACCTCGAACAGGAAGAGTCCGGTAACACACACACACACACACACACACACACACACACACACACACACACACATATATCATACATATTCGCTATTTCCCGCGTTAGCGAGGTAACGTTAAGAACAGAGAACTGAGCCTTAGAGGGAAAATCCTCACTTGGCCCCCTTCTCTGTATATATATATATATATATATATATATATATATATATATATATATATATATACATATATATATATATATATATATGAATATGAATATTGTGTCGGTTAGTGCGCTACAGGCAGGAGCACCTGGTAATAACCCGTCCCTCACTCCGCAGTAGAGGAACTTCCTCCCCGGAGGTGGAGGCTGCGTCAGGTGAGGCCTGCGCCTCCGTGTGTGGGGGGGGGGGGCGGCGCCCCAGGGCCAGGCGCTCCCCTAGCGGCTGTCGTGGTCATCACTACCGACACACCTTCATGGAGGACACAGTAATGAAGGAAATTAAGTCTGATTTGTCTAGGAATGAGACGTTACGCTTCGTGCGGTCTGGCGATTACGAAATGCTCTCTGAGTGGCCAAGTGACAGGGAAATGCCACCTGAGTGGTCCAGTAAGTAGGAAATATCCTCTGGTCTAATTACTAAGAAAACTGTCATATACTGGTTGTCTAGTTCGTACCATGAAAAATTTCCTCTAAATGATCACATGACTCCAAAACACATGCCCAATGAGTGGCCCAGTAAGACAAGGCGCTCCCTCAGTGGCCCAGTAAGACAAAACACCCCCTGAGTGGTCCAACTAAGACAAGGCGCCCTCTGAGTGGTCCAGTAAGACAAAACACCCCCTGAGTGGCCCACTAAGACAAGAAGCCCTCTGAGTGGCCCACTAAGACAAGAAGCCCTCTGAGTGGCCCACTAAGACAAGGCGCCCTCTGAGTGGCCCAGTAAGACAAAACACCCCCTGAGTGGCCCACTAAGACAAGAAGCCCTCTGAGTGGCCCACTAAGGAAACAAGAGGTCACAAGGAAGCGGAGGGGTAAAAAAAAACCCCGCCAGTTACAGCGGCTGACATTCCCAGCGGTCACAGGAAACGAAAATCAGACCAAACGGAACCTCATAACCTCTGGCTGATTTCCGGTGACGAGGACAGTAAGCCGGTCGTGTCTCGTGACGGATCCAGGGGTCCGGCTGTGTCCAGGGACGGATCCAGGGGTCCGGCTGTGTCCAGGGACGTTTCCAAGAGTCTAGTTATGTCCAGGGACGGATTAAGGGGTCCGGCTGTGTCCAGGGACGGTTCCAAGAGTCCAATTGTGTCCCTGGACAGATACAAGAGGCCTGTTGCATCCAGGGACGGATCTAAGAGTCCGGTTTGTCCAGGGACGGTTCCAAGAGTCCATCTGTGACCAGGGACGGATCCAAGAGGTCGGCTGTGTCCGGGTAGGACCGTGAGAGCCTCAGCCATCCGACACAGGGACGTGGTTGGGCGAGGCATCCGTTCCTCGGGTGAGCCTGCCCTTTGACCCCTTGACCTCGCACCGGTACAGAGACTTCATTAGTTCACACAGCCCACCGACTTCCCTATAAAATCGGGTCAATAGTAATAAGACAAAAAGAAGACATGAACAAGACCCGTTTGACAGGCCACGGTCGACAACTTTCCGGGCGAGGCAAGAATAACACATGATTCATACCAGGGATAATGAAGATACTGACCTATAAAATTTCCTTTAGGTATTGTTGATCCTAAGTTAGAATTCCATAAAAAAGTATATGATTTTATACGTATATGAAGGATTTGGGCGAGCGGTTCCTGGGCCAGACGCAGGACAAGGTCGTCTGGTCGAGTCTGGCTGCAGCTGAGACAAGAAATACAGTAAAATGTTCCAGTGTTGACCTTAGATCAAACTGGCTCGAGTATGTTATGTTTGGCTAGCATGGGACAGGTGTGGATGGTGTGGAGAGATCACGCTGAATTTGGTTAGGTTCCGCTTTTTTTTTTTTCAATTGCGATAGATGTGGTTAGTTCTGGGTTGCATAAGCAATCTAATTGAACATATTTAGGTTTCGAAATCCTTATTTGTGTAAATATATATGCACTCACACACAAGATTTCCATTGTTACACGGGTGAAGGGTAAATGGTTGAGGGTAGCTGGAGGTTTGAACAGGGTTATGGGTAATGTTTGAGGGTAGGTGGAGGTCCAAACAGTTCATGTTATGTGCGCCGTAAGGTAATGGATGTTAGGCAATCAACGTCACTGTGCTGGGGTTCCCATCCAGGCAGATTACGGGGCGAGGGAAGGGCGGGCCCCGCGATCTCCAGCGATTGTAAAGGGAAGGTTAAGAGGGAGGTAGCAGGTATTGAGTGGGAGGAGGAGGTGGTGTTGGAGACGGTGTATGGGCAGAAGGGAGGAGAACCGGAGGTGTTGCGAGGAGGGAGGGAGGCTCTGAGAGAGGTGTCGCCGTGTCGAGGGCGCGCCTCGGCTCCTCGCCCGAACCTAATATCATCAATAATGTCATTAGCGGCTCCTGAAGGGGAGAACCCATGGTCCCCCCCTCCCCACCTCACCTCCCTCCTGCTGCAGTGCCTCCCTCTTGCCCCCGGAGGCCTGAAGCGTGGTCCTCCTGGTAAACACACAGATCGCGGTGTTCCGCTGGAATGAACAGAGAAATATGGTGTTTGTCGCGGCCGCACGCGGTGTGGACGGCAACACCCAGTAATCCAATTTGTTTCCCTCCATCAAGGCACAGGTAGTGGGGCCTCAGGACGCAGTTGCCACCTACTCATATATTCCATCCTATCCGGGACCACCCATGGATGACATGACTGTGACAACGGGGCACCTGGGCTCAGTCGTGCAACACATCACCCATGCAATCTTGCCTCATCCTAGTCTCAAAGCATTCACTTTACCGCCACATTCTCGAGAGCCCTTCAACAAAACTCCTCCCACATTGCTTCAAGCTGCCACAACCCATCTCTCCCTCCCTCCCTCCCGTCAACAATCAAGACAATAACAATATTCATAGCTTCATCTCCAGCCACCTGCACCTGGACTCCTTCCCACCTTGTTTACACTCGTCTGAAAGTCGTCTAACCACAAGAAGATCTTGTTGTCCTCATCACAGCGAGACAAAAAAAAAGAAAAAAAAAAAACATTCCCTGTTCTATATTCTCGTTCACTACGGGCACCTCTCTCGTACATGCAATGCTTCAGATTTTGTCCAAAAAGGAATTCTTGTACGTGGCTTGATAATCATCGACCTTCCATCAGTAAACGCTGAGTGCGACTCACCACAGATGCCACACGTCCTCCTTGTGTCCATCATAGCTCCGAGTATTGATGTAGGCTGGGACAAACAGCGCCGTTAATTACTTCTAACTCAGGAGAAGAATGGCACTGACAAGGTTAGGTAAAGAGAGAAGGCGAGAATGTGGAGGATTTTTTTTATCTTCTGAGGTACATCATTCTCTCTGACGGGTACCTGATTTGCAAACTGCTGAATGTAGTTGTGATGGGAGTGTGCGCGCCTGCGTGGTTGTGTGACCCGTGAGGTGCGACCAGTAGCAGCAGGTGAGAGGACGTCAAGCCTCACTGGTGATTAGTATTCTGGTGTCGGGTAAGGGGCGAGTCGGCGGCCATCCCCGTGTTACCCGCATGTTACACTCCCACCCGCGCCGTCAGGCCGGGAGTAGTCTGTTACCTGTGGGCGTCACGTCTAGACTACCATCATCCCTGTTACATTCCTGGGACACGCCCTCAACGGCCCCCAGCTGCTCCGCCCATCTAGCCATTACCATCTATAGTCTCCGACAGATCTACACTGGAGTTTTACAGCACTCAAAATATTCTCTTGTACGAAGTATTTCACAATAATTCACATGTAATCACTAGGAAACGTAAATGTAATCAATAAGGAACCTATGTTGAATTACATTGTAATTCCACGTGGGTCTTATTTATCATGTCTGTCATTTCTAAAAGGTTGTTGTATTCACTTAAAAACAGAGTAGTCAAGATTCCCTGCAGCATTTGTCGAGTCAGACGGAGCCTGGTGTGGGCGTCTTGAAGGCAGACATCACCTCGATACCGGTTTCGGCGCCATCACCACCTTCGGCTACTTCGGCGTGAGGGATTCCCATTACGGTCGACATGCTGGCTGAGGCGACACCAACCTGGGCGACACTCGTTTTGGGGGACGTCCATATTGGCAAATCCCGCTTCGAGGACGGGTGCTCGATAGCCTCGCTACGGCCAGAGTCCTGAGGGGCGGGGTGGGTGCCTTAACTGCAAGAGAGACTAAGTTACGCAAGGGTTAAACTAAGGACGTTCCCCAAGATTTGGTCAATCATTTACAAAAAAAAATCACCTTTAGAACGGGGTTCACCGGGGAAGACCCTGTCTGTCCTTGTAATACTTAATGATTCTGTGCACTGTTGCTTGACTTCCACATATGTTCACTGTTGCTTGGCCTCCATATCTGATCATTGTTGCTTGACTTCCATATCTGTTTGCTGCTGCATGACCACCAGATCTGTTCACTGTTGCTCGACCTCTGTATCTGCTCTCTGTTGCTTAACTTCCTCACCTGTTCACTGTTCCTTGATTTCTACAACTCTTACAACATCAAACGTCAGACTGTTCCATAATCTAACAAACTGGCTTCTGAGACAGGAAGACGACGAAATGGTAATCAATCTAATCAAGGCTCTTGCAGTATAATGGATTGATTTCATTAAGAGGAAGCGCCTGGTACGTCTCTATGCGGCAACAAGAAAGTTTGTCAGCCATTAAGTATCGTAGTGCTCCAGCCTCTAGGATGACTGGAGGAGAAGGAAACTATTTAGTGTATAAGAGAATTACTCTCATCATTCTTTTTTCATCCATGTTGCTTTGTACCATCTACTGGTCTGAGGAGGACAGGTGGTCCTTAAGCCAGTGGTGTGGTCATGACGACCTCTAGCGTGATGGAGAAACAGTCTGAGGAAACTCCCCCTAACCACCTCCCTTGGGGAAACTCCCGGAGTTATTACCGTGGGTGAGCTCTTCCTCCAAACCATCTCCGTGGGGGGAAACTCCCCAGTCCTCCTCCCCCCTGAAGAAACTCCTGCAGCCACCACCGTAGGGAAACGTCCCTCGTCACACTATTCCTACCAGCGTTAGCTCCAGGCGGGGCAGCACAACACCTGCAACCTCACATTACGTTTGCTTCGTGATGGATCTTGCTACACTCGTCTCTCTTGACGTACGCTAGAAGGTGATCATGTGGTCTCCTAATTATAATAATAAAGATACTAATGATCATTAAGGCAAATGATATTTAGAGACAATAGACTGGTGGCTTTCAGGAGTGTGTGCTCAACAGTCGGTCATTACACACAAACAAACGTGAAGGTCAGTATACGTATAGTCTGCTGATGTTGATGATGTCCACAGTGGCTGGAATGGGGCACTCGTCGAGGTTATTCATGTGGTGGTTGATGAGGCACAAATGAGGCTTATGTGGTGGTTAATGTGGTACCGAAGAGGCTAATGTGGTGGATGGGTTCGATGCAGCGGGTGAGGTGCCGAACTGTAACTTGGGGAAGGGGGATCTCAGGTAGCAGCAGGTGGAAGGTGGCTGACTAAGGTCACTGCGGCAACTTCCTCGCTGAGGTTCATGGGACCTACCATACGTTGGGTGAGTCATGTGATGGATCATGAGACACCACCACGTGCTGGGTGAGTCATGTGAGGCGTCATGAGCGGCGGGTCCAACGACTGTCCGCCGCGCAGCCCTCAGGTACCGCGGGTGGCGTGATCGCCCTTCCTCCCTCTCTCCCTCATCCAGCACTGCCAGGGTCGCCTCACTCCCTACACTGGCAACAGTGATTCACTCACCCCTTGAGGGTGGAGAGGTGTGTGTGGTATGACAACTTAACCTCTCGGGTACGACGTTTTAACGATTCGGGTACGACAGCTCAACCCTTCGGGTGCGACGATTTAACCCTTTGGGGCGCGGCAACTGAACCCTTTATACTCGAAAACTCAACCCTTTGCGTACGACAACTTAACCCGTTAAGTATGATATATTAATGCTTTGGGTACGACAGCTTGACCCTTGGGTTCGACTATTTAACCCCTTGAATAGCATGAAGTAACCCTATGATTAGAACGGTTCAACTAACTCCCTGAGGAGAAGGGTTAA
Source organism: Panulirus ornatus (assembly GCF_036320965.1). Classification (NCBI taxonomy): domain Eukaryota; kingdom Metazoa; phylum Arthropoda; class Malacostraca; order Decapoda; family Palinuridae; genus Panulirus; species Panulirus ornatus. Next base: position 25,649,684 of record NC_092260.1, on the reverse strand, counting down.
GCTCATTAAAGAAGAAAATATCCGAATGACTGTTAAATATTCTGTTAAGTTTTCTGTAAACATGACGATCTCAGCCTCTGAGTCACCACTTAACCAGCTGAGAACCTTCAGTAGGTCGAACCCTGTAACAAGATGGATACCACTGTCAGATGCATTCCTCGACCAGTTGAACTTCTCGACCAGTTGAACTCCTCGACCAGCTGAACTTCTCGACCAGCTGAACTCCTCGACCAACTGAACTCGACGACCAGCTGAAACCCCTCGATCAGGCGAACAACTATGTACCTAAGAGGACCGAACTGATTTTTGATCACTTGTAAATTTTCGAAAAAAAGAGGGAAATACGAATTCATTCACGTCTAGAGCCACAAGCCTGGCGGAGATACCCGTCAAATATCATCATCGTCCAAGAATTCTTGGACGACGCTTACTCTAAATCTACAAAACCATCTTCATATTTTTTCTGCTGGGCATTTTCTCCAAAACTTGTCCCGAAAATATTTTGTGTCAGCAACTTTTTCCCCCTTGCTCGAGCCTCCTCGTTCTTTACCCGATGTCATGAGAAAGTTCAGTAAAAGCTTGGACTCCTGATCGATCCTTGGTAAGATGGCTGACGGCAACACCTTCTTATATTCAGGAATTAAACCCAGCGAGACGGTGTTCCCTGATCCATCATAATCTGGACGGGAAGTTCGTCCTGCCGCTGCTTAAACATGGGGTCAGTCGCTGCCTTCAGGAAGGTCAGGGAGCCTTTGGTGTCATGTTCACTCTCTGGGTTCGAGGGAGAAAATCTTTTCTGGTTTAAAAGTTTTCTCGAATTTCTAAAAAAAAAAACCCAAAAAAGTTGAGCTGATGTAAATAAAGCAAGAATTGCACCAGAAAAAGTTGTTCTTGCCGATAAAGATCGACAACTATCACACGACCTTCATCTTTGCGTTGCTGAGTGAGAATGAATCATACCGACGACCACACGACACAGGAGCCAGGGACCTGTCTGCCTGTGCCGGACCGCCTCGTCCAGAGCCAACCAAGGCAGCGTCTCCCTGCAGGAGACGTTGGCAAGGAGGAGGTGGTGGTGGGTGGGTGGGTCGCGTGTGGAGGTCACCCACCCACCCCTCCTCTCTAACCCGTAAATCCAGCTGAATTATAAGGTGTGGGTCGTCCCTGAGTCGCCGTTGTATGGGGGTAATACAGTGAGCTGTTTATTTAGCATATGTGCGGCGTGTTCTTCGGTAAGCAATACTGAGGTTACGTATAAGATATCAATGAACGAATGAAGGTCTTGGTAGCCCGCGTCCTACACCATCACAGACCATATCATCTTTTAAGGTGACAACTACAGCATCGATGTCCAACAACATTAGGAAATACATTAATACGATAACTTTTGCTGTAGTTAAAGTTACTGTGAGGACAGGTTTTGAAACTAGATACACTGTTTCTATAAGATACATATTCAAAATGCTCTTTCTCTCTATGATTCAAGAATTTAGAAATATACAGATTTATTCTTTGCAAGTTTAGAAATCTATTCCAGCATAATGTCTTCATTATAATTTACTCAGGATGGAAGTATGAGCCACATCTCCTCAATGACGAACAGTGTTGCAACTGAAGAACACCCACAGACCCTGATGATGTCAAGTCTAGGAAAACTTCTGCCAGGCAAATGCAACACATAATCCTACAAGACGGGAAGGCCAGCAGGATCCCGGGTAACCAAGTGGTGGTGGGGTTCGAACCCTGGGCCCCCGTCATGATGACGTGTTTACGTTGTGTGAAGGTGTGCCAGTCTTGTCACACGGGGAGTTAACCCACCCACCCTCTTTCTATTAATCATCACACTCCCCTTATACCTTTACGACCACTTCCCTACCTACCCCCACACCCCAGCCTCTCCCCACCAGCGGAGCGCAGGACAGGTGGTAGAGGGTTGAGGTGTGTGTGTGTGTGTGTGTGTGTGTGTGTGTGTGATGAAGTGCGGCCACTAAGGTGTGCTGAGGTGCGGCCACTAGGGTGTGTTGAGGTGCGGCCGTTAGGGTGTGCTGAGGTGCGGCTTCTGGGGCAGGATGCACCCCAGGAGCCTGGGCACCCGCTAGTATAAGTACCCGTCTTCCACTGGTGTAAGTACCCGTGTCTTCCACTTGTGTGAGTACCCGGGCCTTCCACTGGTGTAAATACACTGGTCTTCCACTGGTGTAATTACCTTGGTCTGTAAGTACCTACGACTCCCACTAGTGTTAAGTCCTTAGGACACACTAGTGTAAGCACCTAGGTGCCCACTAGTATAAGTGCCCAAGTCTTCCACTAGTGCAAGTATCGGGGCTTGTAAGTACTTGGTATTCCTAGCAGTGGTAGTAACTGGGTCTTTCACTGGTGTAAGTGCCTGGTTCTATTAATACCTGGGACTCCCACTAGTGTGAATACCTGGGATTCTAACTAGTGTACGTACTTTGGACTCATACTAGTGTAAGGGCCTGGATCTCCCAGTATTGTAAGCACCTGGGTCTGTAAGTTCTTGGGGACTCCCACTAATGTAAGTGGTGCAAGTACCTGTGCCCTACTGGGGTAAGCACCTGAAGTTTTTCACAACACAGGTTAACAAGGTAAGTCAGACAACAGGTTGCGTGGTCAGCAAGTATCATGATCAAATTTACTCATAACTGAAATGGAAAATAAAGCAATTTTTTTTTTATCAAGAAGTGATAAAGCAATTCTCGCGCATGATTTCCCCCATAATTTGAAAGGGTTGATTAATCAGTTCATATATATATATATATATATATATATATATATATATATATATATATATATATATATATACTACGATATCCACAGTTAACTATCAATACACAACGATAAGGAACAATAGACAATATCCCCCATGATACACAATATCCCCCACGATAGACAATGGTCCCCCACGATAGACAGCCCCACATGTCATGGGTCATTCATTCCTCCGCGGGTCACATATTACACCATGCAGCCAGATACCCTTCTTGCCCGGAGGCGAGGCGGCCGCTGACTCACCCGCTGGCTCCCTCCAGGCGGGCTGTGAGTCACGCCCCCGCCCCTGGCACCCCGCGAAAGACTTCAGAATCCCCCGTGACGCGAACAAGCGCCCCCGTGACGTCACAGGCATTCCCATGACGTCATGAACCCCTTAGGGTTAGCGAAAAGTAAATGAAAAGAAAAAAAAAATAGTTATTTTGGGAAGTTTGTTCCGAGTTCCTTTATGTAAACGAGGCGACTGTTACACGTAAACCTTCGGTGATATTTTGCTTTAAACGTTGTGTAAACGAAAAATGAACTGCAAGTATTAATCTTTTTTTTTAAATAAATAAATAGAAATGTGACCGCTACTAAAAGTATTTTGTTATTAAGTAGATTATACAACGTTCTTTCCTTTTATTTATTTTTTTTCTATTTACACACCGGTGTGTGGACGGTAATTTGAGCAGGTGATATTACGTGTTTTAAAGGTCAGTTTAGGAGGTTGTAAATAGTCATCATCCACGTAATGTATTCCTTATTTAAACGCTCATTGGTATTTATTGTTTCCCGTTTGACACAAACCAATTTTAGGTCTCCACTTTGGCTACCCGGTGCCACTACCAGCAGCCTGGCTACCCGGTGCCACTACCAGCAGCCTGGCTACCCGGTGCCACTACCAGCAGCCTGGCTACCCGGTGCCACTACCAGTAGCCTGGCTACCCGGTGCCACTACCAGCAGCCTGGCTACCCGGTGCCACTACCAGTAGCCTGGCTACCCGGTGCCACTACCAGCAGCCTGGCTACCCGGTGCCACTTCCAGTAGCCTGGCTACCCGGTGCCACTACCAGTAGCTTGAGCTACCCAGTGCCACTACCAGTTAATTGGCTACTCGGTGCCACTACCAGTAGCCTGGGCTAACCAGTGCCACTACCAGCAGCCTTGGCACTCGACTCTCTTCCAATACCCAACTTGGTACCACTACCTGACCTTGCTCCACGCCCGATCTGGTCTCAGTACTTGACCCTGTTGGCTGTACAGCCTGACCTTGCCTCCCTACCCCACCCGACCACAGTATCCGACCCAGCTCCACTACCCGACCTGGCTTTACTACCCGACGTAGCTTCACTACCTGACCTGACTTAACTACCCGACCTGGCTTAATCACCCACCCGAGGGTGAGTTCCCTCCTTAACTGTAGTTACCTCCTGACCCTAAAGCATGGTGAAGGCGGAGAGGAGGAGGAGGAGGAGGAGGAGTGCGTCTTCAGGTCACTAGCAGTACCACTGCCCCCCCCCCCCACCACCACCACCACGACACACGCAGGTACCTACATCCCCCCCCCCCCCCCAACCACGACACAGGTACTTTCTCACCGGATGCGTCAGTGCTTTGAGTCATAACCCCCCCCCCCCCCACTCCCACAGGGGGTCACTGACTCACCTGGCTTACCCAGGCGCTACGTCACCAGCTGAGCCACTATCCACTTAAGGAACTACCAAAGTCGACCACTTCCAAATAACGTTACTCGTGCTCGGTGTGTTGTACTAAACTTTTAGACCAGGCGCCCCTCACCTGCCCACCACTGACTGCCCTCTCTATGATTTACATTCGTACCATCACTGTGTCGTTGACTGTTTGGTTACTTTGGGCCTTAGGTCTATCTGTCGACTACCACTGTCACTGAGGCAGTTACCAAGTTACAACCAGCGGACGAAAAATCTGGAACACCTTCTTCAGATGTTCAGGATAATTCGAAGCCCACATACATCCACACTGGATTCCATTGCTGTCAGACTGTAAATCGCTGTTTGAATAAAACATCTGGCCACACCCATCCTCCAGGTGTTTCAGTCCACCCACTGAATAATGTGACAGTTTCCACCTTCCACCACAAACAACCCCACTAACCTAACTGCCCACTGACCTAACCAATTCACTCAGTCACAAACCATTAACCTCGTTATCTCCAACTTGTCGTGTCCTCTTTCGCTTAGATCGTCTGGAACATCGACTTCCAGTGTTCCCCCACCATTACCCACTGTACCCACCTGCCCATTCCCCACCTGCACTCATACATTCACCAAGTAAGCACCACTAACACCCATTTATCTTACTGATGCTCCACCTACACTTCTAGTACCCGCTTAACTCCACCTCTACCATTAATCACCCCACCATAACCACTGATCACCACCACTACCTACCCACTTACCACTAGCACCCTTACTAGTCACCCAATGCCCTCACCCTCCTAGTCCTGGTATCCATCCGGCCACAGCACCCCAGGACTCACCCACTAACCCGTGTGGACACCAGCCCCCGGGGGAGGGAGGGAGGGAGGGAGGGGGAGAGGACCTCACCTTGCATACTGAGGCTTCCCTCTTACGTCACTAGGAATCCCCCCCCCCCAAGAACCAGCACGACCTACCGACCAACCTCTCGTTCGGTCGGAGCACCTACGTTATAGCAGGGTGACTGTGGTCTCTACCGGCCGGTTCCCTGCCCTGGGCCGGGGCCTGTCTTTGGACCGGCGGCGGGCGGGACGCAGATACCATCTGGTCCTACAGGTTCCTCTCCTCCCGGGCCAAGCGACGGGGAGATGGCTCGGGAGGAGGGGCTGCTGTTGCTCTGGTCTCGTCCACTGTGGAGGCTGGTTGTGGCTGAAGCAATAACAACACAAAAAGAACAACAACCACAACCACGACTTAAAAAGCAGGGACTTCTACCAGTGTCACCACCAACCACCACCACCACCACCATCGCCACCACTACCACCATCGTCTCTCCACCACCGCCAGCCATCACCCCCCACCAAGTCATCAACATTCTAGGCGACCTGCGGCTGACTGGGAGACAAGAAGTGATGCATGGGAGGATGTGTGTGTGTGGGAGTGGAGGCTCCCACGGCACGCTTGTGAACCCCCACACTCACCCTCCTGTTTACTGGGAAATATCATCATCACAAGCGTGTAACTCTGGCAGCCGCCCGCACGTCCCTCCCTCCCTCTCTCTCTCTCTGCTTCTTGACTTAGTATTGGCTCATGAATTTCCCACGTGCCGTCTTATGACCTTTTCTGCCGGAAAGATCCCTCCACCACACTACCACACCCCGGAGCTCTTGTTGTGGTAAGTCCTTAGTGAAAATGTCAGGGCCGAGCGGTGGGAAGGGATACGCATGAAAAACATTGAAGAAAATATGATTTCTGGCTTGTGGAAGTCAATACACTACATTCTTTCATTGTAGACGTTCACACACTCCTAAAACATACCTCATTCAGCAGTCTTTTTGTTTATTTTCCTCATAACTATCATTCTACCTTTCATCCCAGATGGCCATAAATGGGGTGTGCTTTTTGCCCGAGTCATGTTGGCTGGTAAACATATATAAAAGATGGCGTTGCACTACGGTGGCTAGAAAATTGATTGTGTGGCTGTAGACTGAAAGCAGTGATTAATGAGAACCTCAGCATGGATAGTCGGAAGAATAAAGTTGTCCCAGGGATCAATCCTTGTACCTAATCTCCTTATGGTGTGTGTGTATATATATATATATATATATATATATATATATATATATATATATATATATATATATATATATATATATATATATATGTATGTATGTATAATATTGACAGTGGATTATTTTGCAAAATATAAGAAGTTACAGTTAACAATAACCTGGGAATTATATCTACAAACTAAGCATTTTACAACTGAAGTATGAGATGACTTCGACTGGCTTCAGGAGGTGGCAAATGAATTTCAACATCGACGCCTGCAAGGCCTCACACATCGACAGTAGGAACGGGAAGACAAACTACAGTGTATATGACCCCTGCTGATCCACACGCCATAAAATGAGGAAAAGGACTCAGTTGTGATAATCTCCGATAACCCAAAACCAAGGAAGCAATGAGAACAAGCTGTAGAAAAGGCGAAAAAAAAGAAGCTTCATAGTTAAGACGTTCGAATTCGTCTAAGTAAACTGATCATTCGTTTTCAACACGCTACCTGCGAGTCCCTCGAACGGTTGAAAAAGACATAGACAGAATAGAGTACAGAGACGAGCTACCAGGACGTCTACCTAGACCATACAACACATCATATGGTATACGTCTAGACGCCCGTATTCAACAGAAGCGTTCAAAATGATCAAAGTCTGTCATAACCCTCGATTTAAATAACTATTTAAGATTAGATCAAAACATGATTTTACTCCTAGTTATGTGTACAAACTCGCGGGTAAACGCTTTACTTCGACTGAGGTAATTTTCCTTCAAAAGGCTTGTTAGCAGATGGAACGACTTCGTTACCAACGATAGCTGAAAGTAACATCGGAAATATGTTTGAAAATAAACTCCACAAATGTCTCGCTCCAAGTCCACGACTAACTTTATTTCCACCGACTTCGCTAAAGAAGTTGAAGTTGAAAATGTTTACAGTTACATCAGCTTGGCTCTCATTTTACCTTTAACCCCCCCCCCTCTCTCTCTCTCTCTCTCTCTCTACAATGATCTCTCTAAATTTCTCATCTCTCACTGTAACGAGAAGTCTCGAAAGGCTCCAACTGTCCTGTTGTTATTTGCATTTCTGTGGACACCAAACTGTGGACACCAAAACACACTTGTGTGCATCCTGAGGATTTGGATTTTATGCTGGCAAGGACCTAGTCTAGTGACCGTGGATGGCCGGTGTGCTGACCTGGCTGGCGGATACCCTCATCTGGGAGTCAGATCAACCATGAACGAGTCTGGTGACCTGGTTGGCTTCTAACCCTCACCTGGGGGGGGGTCTGGTCTTGTGACCTGGCTCTCTGCTGCCCGTACATGAGGGCGTGGAGAGAGAGAGAGAGAGAGAGAGAGAGAGAGAGAGAGAGAGAGAGAGAGAGAGAGAGAGAGAGAGAGAGAGAGAGAGAGAGAGTCAGGTCAGCCAGGAAGCCCCATCGCTCCAGCAGAAGCCTCACTGACCCTCCCGAGCAGTTCACACGCTTCGGGACGGCATTTGCACATTAGAACCACCATCATGACCGCGCCACTAACACCATTATCACTCATGCCACTACCACTAACACCATTATCACTCATGCCAATACCACTAACACCATTATCACTCATGCCAATACCACTAACACCATTAACATGGGTTTCTCCAGCGGAGGCCTGAATGGTGGCTGGGTCTCCAAGCGGGAGGGAGGCACTTGGCCATATACACCGCGTCGGAGGCGTTTTCATCCTCGCAAGGGAGGACGTTCATCGTCGTCGTCAGTTTTTCCTCGAGAACATCTGCGAGTCACGAGAGCAAGGTCAGGTGACGAAGAGAGAGAGAGATTCGGACGAGTTACTGGACGAATGGAATGGTTCATTCTTGCTGAATCTGGTGGGTTCATATGCGCGGCTGGAGTATGAGGGAAGTGCGGCTTGATTTCCCCGATAGCGTGCGAGACTTCAGCGTCCCCCTACATACCTAGTAAGGCTGCTTTTTTTTTCTCTCTCTCATTACCAGTATTTCAAAACAAGACGATTAATTGTCAGCAATTTACACACACACACACACACACACACACACACACACACACACACACACACACACACACGTCTCTCAAGTCGACGAAAATTTGTCTGTGAAGGAGTTTCCTCTAACGTGATGATTTTGTTGTCCCGCTGATAAGCAAGTTGACGCGCCTGACGTCCGCGACCCCGGTTCCTCCTGACGCTTTCCCACCGGCGCTGGCGGGAGGCATGGCAGGGGGGGAAGAGGGAAGACTCACTGCTGAAGCCTAGGTGAGGTGTGCTGGGGAGGAGAGGAGACGGGAGAGGAGGGCTTAAGACTCAAACCTGAGCACCTGAATCGTAAGAGAGATCTCATGCCCAGATGGTGGCAGTAGAAGGGAGGGACGCCTCTTTCGCTTCCCCGCTCTCTGTTATCCGTCGAATCCTCCTTCCCCAAGACCTTCCCAGACCCCGTGGCCACACCTAGAACGGACCTGACCTCCCAGAGGCCCCACCTAGAATGGACCAGAACCCCAGTGGCCCCACATGGAATGAACCATGCTCCGCCGACTGCAGGATTCGAACCGATGCGCTCGTCCCCGGGCGGTCCGTAAAATGATCACCTAATTCGCCCGAGAAAATGAGACGGTTGGAAGAACCCAGACTTACTGTACGTGTGAGGAACACGTGTGGCTCGCGACTGGTCGGAGGCACCGAGACACATCCATGTCATCACGTGTACATTTTCTCTGGAAACATCTCTTTACGTGGGGAGATGTGCACTCAGGGAGGCCACGAAGCCCTGCCGTCAGGGAGGCCAGGAAGACTTAAGGCGTAACCTCCACCGAGGTGCAGGAGGCGCTGACACCCTGTAAAAGCCACCCTCACCTTCAACATAGATTTTCCACAAACTTGATCATAAGAAAACTTCGCCTTCGCTAACGGCGGAAACTCCCACTCTCCAGCCCCCCCGTCTCTCTCTCTCTCCCACACACACACACACACACACACACACACACACACACACACAAATTCGGGTATTTTTAGCAACTTCTTGGCGCCGGGAGGCGAGGAAAAACTTCTATTAAGTTACACGTCAGAAGCGGCGGGAAATTTTCTCTCGAAGTATACGTGTTTATATACCAGGAGTGACGGGAGATGGTTTGATATTTTTAATCTCAGGATATCAAATGCCTCATTAAACTTGTCTTCTCAGTGTCACCTTTTCATTCGGTAAAGCTCAAGGAAGAGGAGGTGGAGGAGGAGGGCGTTGGGTTACGGCTTCGAGAGACTGCTATGCTCTGTAGCGGGCGCACCCGTACCAGTGTAGCTGTGGGGTATTTACTGAATGCCCTACGACCGTGCTCATATGCTTTTATGGTGAGGAGAGGAGGGAGGACGGGTGAATGGGGGGAAGAAAGGGGCTGGATCAAGGAAGGTGGAGATGAAAGAAACAGAAGAAAGTCGTCTAGTGTAAAGACGTGTTGGTGTACGTCTGTTGAAGTGTTTATGTTGTTTGCCGATGTATTTCTGGTGTCTTACTGATACACACCACACAGGTAAACACTTAAGCCTTCAATCTTGTCCTCAACTTTACGTCTACGTTTATGTCAACAATCATAACACGTAAGTTCCTGGTTATAACAACAGGAATAGTTATAATACTCAGCGAAGGCCAAAATGTCTTCAAACTTAGCTTCGCCAACTCTTCCACTTCATTTAGAACAAGGAATGACGTCTTCAGAAACTGCGCTCGGGGTCAATCCTCCCAAAGAAGGAAAGACGAAGGACCACGTACGTACATCATGGAAGCGTATGTATGTGCACTGAGAACTATCCGTAACTCCTGTAGAAGGTGTTGTAGAGTTTCTGATGGACGGCTATAACTTGGAAGCTGACAGCCTTGATGACCCCTGACAGTTGTTTCTTTGTCTCTGATCAAGTTTGGTGCGCAAGGATCACTAGTACTCCAACACACTCACCCTCTTCCTTACTTTCTCTTGTAGAACCCGCGCGCTTTGTGTCTATACAACACCGTCGAGATGACTCGATATCACACACACACACACACATATATATATATATATATATATATATATATATATATATATATATATATATATATATATATATATATATATATAACTCTCAGACGACGATACGACTCCTGAATTTGACGGCCATGACCTGACCAAAAAAGGTCTGGCTATCATACCCAAGGAGTCGTACCGCTTTTCTTCAAGGGTCGTAACGTTGGGCTCAAGGATCGTACCGTCGAGTTTAAGGGTCCGTACCGTTATGGTGCTTAGGGCTCGTACCGTCATGCTCAAAGGTATATCAAATCCAACTCGGGAGCCTTTTTTCTTGCTATGGCAATTCAAATCTATAATAACAATTCTTCTATAATCCGTAGCCAATAGATTACCGGGAACGGTGCATTATTATAACCCGTAATGATGGTATGTGTCAGTTCTTATCCCCGAGTTATAAAACGTTACCTTCACCCGGGTAGACAGGTTAGTAATCTCTAGGGCCCACCGCAGTCTAGCCAGTCCGCCGCTGCCTGTCTATCGGGTGGGGTGGGCCACATCTGATCCATTAGCTCTACATTGTGAAAGTCTGCACAAGGTCTAGACGACGAAACTGCCTTGCCTGCATGTTAGGGTTCGGACCCAGTAAGAAATAACTGAAAAACACTCAAGCATTTACTCAATAAATTCCTTGAAATTATGTAGATACTTCGGAGGTTTTTATTCTCGCAGTAACTGGAATATAATTTGATACAGTCGAATACCTTGGCAGGTCTGAGGAATGTTCAGGCGCGATGACAGGTGATCCTGGTGTGGTCGCGGGGGCACGGGTGGCTCCTGGTCGAGAGGACCTGGTAGCGGTAGACCCCCTGATCGAGGGGCCTCGGAGGAATGACCCGACATCAGGCTTCTCTCCAGCGAGTCGAAGTTATTGAACGCATTAGCGCAAGTAGGAGCGGTTATTGTTGTTGTTGTTGTTGATGGGGAGATTTAGTGAGCTTGGGGAGCTTGGGAGATTAGCCTGTTGTGGGCACCTGTGGGTCTACCTTATCCCGGTCGACAATAAGGCTCCAGCAGGTAGTGTGGCCGCCCTCCCTGTGATTACTACCAGGTCACCTTTTTGTGCGGTCTGGGCTACTGTTTACCGGGCGATAAGGAAGGGAGGGAGGGAGGGTGCGACCATGACGCGTTGAGGGGGCGAGGGAGAAGGGTGAAGGGCAAGGATGTGGGAGGGGCAGGTGGATGGTAAGGAGGGGCCTTGAGTGGGTGGAGATCAGGTTGTACTGAAGGGCAACACAAGGAAGATGATGTGAGGATAACAAGAAGGATGGGAGGAATACAAGAGAGATGGAAGGTACTAGTGGGAGGAAGATGATGGAAGGATAACAAGAAGGATGGGAGGAATACAAGAGAGATGAAAGGTACTAGTGGGAGGAAGACATGGGAGATTGAATGTGTTTCTCTTAAAGACTACGGATTTCTGTCAGAGCAAACATAGCAGCACAAGACAATATATCAAGAAGTATACACACACACACACACACACACACACACACACACACACACGTGTAGATGTAATGAATTCTGTAAAAAAAAAAGTGGACTTAAAGCATTCAGATTAGATTAACTTCTCAACTACATTATGCGTACCCAAGCAAGCACGGCGTGGCTCACCATTAACCCTTCGAGCACTAAGGTACGACCTTAACGACCTTAGGGGATGACAGCCGGGCCTTTGACATGACCCTTAAGGGCAAGGTCAAAGGTCAGAACATACCTCAGGGTCCGCCTCCCAATGTCAAGTTAAGAGTTCGAGAGTTCAAGGTATCTCTTCACCCTTGAGCACGAAGAGTACGACATCTCGAGCACGACCGACGCGTTAAAGTACGACCGACGTGCCAATGGCCTGAGACCAGCCACACACGGGGAGAGACAGTTAACCCCCATGGGAGGATCGCTGACAAAAAACCTGAAAGTCCACTTCTTTTTTTTTCTTTCTTCATCTCGTCAGTCGAACTTTATTTCCAGAGGCGCCCAGTGTAGAGAAAGTCTGCACCAGACGCCACGCCACTACCTGTGCAGGATGACATCATTTTCATAATAAACTCTCAAAGATACTACGTCAAATTTCAAACGTTAAACAATTGCCTATACTACCATTCCATCTTTTATTTCCCGCCGAAATTGACGATTGATTGTGGGGTTATAAGCTGATGTTCTGTAGGGGTCTATCTCTATGGTAAAGGACATTCAACTGATTGCAAGTCTCACTTGCAACTCACTTCAGCCATCATTTCAAGCTGAAGAAATATATGAAAGCACTCAAGGGGTACCACTGCTAAGTAGTCTTAATATAAACGCCAAGCGAAATGGTCGAAGAATATCTCTGGTCAGGCCACACAGAAGATCGGGGTAAGCCAACCCACATAATCCATGGGGTTAGTCTGGAGGTTAGTGACGCGTGTGTCTGTCCTCGCTCACGTCTCCTACAGGAGGAGGTGTAGGAGGTGCCTCATGGGTAAGTTATAAATAGCGCTGGTGACAATACACGATCCATTGTGGAGCCTCCCCCCCTCAGCTTCGTAAAGTGAATTCTGGGGATGTGGAGGAGTATATGTGGCTATTGTGGCGTCGAGGATCGTTCCGTGTTCATGTTAACTGCACAATAGATTAGTGTCAAGAGGATCAGACTTTATTAAGCTGACTGACCTCGATATAGCTTTCTGGGGTCAATTGATGATAGGCCAAGTTTTTTCGGGGACACCGGAAACCGGGAACAAGGCTTTGTTGGAGTGAATGAATACATATCTCATCTGAATACTTTAATGTGACACATCGTTCCTTCGACATGACACGGCTCTGTAAACCTGAGCATGGGACCGAGAGAGTCCCTTACCCAGCATGGTAAGTCGCTGTCATGGCATGGGGGAGCACCTCGTCCAGCTGTGACGTGTGCAACGTTTGTTAAAACAATTCACAATACTTTTATCCCATTTTGAAAATTTGTATATTCATCAGTTCCCCTCCCCTCCTCCTTCTAGCTCTGTTTCACCTCCTTTCTATTCCTCCCTCCCTCTCTCTAGTCCCCCTTTCTTTTTCTCTCTTCTTCTCTCTGTCACTTGCGGTTTTTTTCTCTCTACTTAACAAACATACTCTCCGTCCAGAGTCTGCCCCTGGCCTTGCCATCAATCTCTCTTTTATGAGCAGTTTGCTTTGCCGTTCGCCCTATCACGCCCCTACAGGAGGGGGAATCGACCCATGGCAGTGAATACAGCAGTCTAGGAGCACAACAACAGGGTCGCCAACTGAAAGAGTGGCTCATCAGGAGTACCAACAACGCGTCAGGGGGGGTTGCCAACAGAATGGTAACCTGAAGCAAGCAACGGCAGTCAACTAACGCCGAGGCACAGCGCTTCCAGCGCCCCCTAACACCGCCCGGTAACACTAAACCTTCCCTCGGCCTGTCAGTTCCAAACAGAATGCTACAGAGAGAGAGAGAGAGAGAGAGAGAGAGAGAGAGAGAGAGAGAGAGAGAGAGAGAGAGAGAGAGAGAGAGAGAGAGAGAGAGAGAGAACAAATTAATGGAAGTGCATTTTACCCACGACCATTTGAACGGGCTGCTCTCTTTTTCACAAGCGGCAAATTGAAATGTCGTCAGCCAGGAAGCGGCCGAATCTCGGCCGGGCGGGCCAACGGGAGGATTATGTGCATATATAGTGGTTTTATTTGATGTCTGCCTCATACTGTATTCTGGATATTTGCCACGCACAGCCGCATCTCCCGCCATCCCCCAAGAAGATTTATACTTGACGTGTGTTGAAGGCATCGCCCTCCAAACTGTGATATTTGGGATGTGTTGCTGGTGTAGTCCCCCGCCGTCTGTGGTAGACGCGTATTGCCAGTACCGCCCTGTTAACTGATATTTGACTTGTGTTGCCGGTGTGGCCCCGGGAAATGGTAATATTAGGTTGTGTTGCCCGTGCCGCCCATCCTGCTGTGATATTTGACGTGTGTTTGCGGTACCGCCACAAAAGTTGTTCGATTTTATACGGTGTACTGTAATACCCCATACCATCCTAACCTCTGTGATACTGGTCTGTGCTTCACTTTACGATGGTGATTGATGTTCACAGCGTGTGACAAGTAGCTCCCTGTCACATACGAGTGTGATACGAGGATGGTATGACACTAATAAGGGGTCATTACGTCAGGTGTTGCTAACGCGCGTTTTGACGTGTGTTGCCTGTTCCGCCCAATGAATGTCACGTCTTTAAACGTGTACTTTATCATGTCATGTTCTCTCAGTGTTTCATCGGGGTGCAGAGCGGACTGTCGTCCACCATCAGTTGCAGCCAAAGCTCACTGATGAAGGGATTTTATTCCCCAAAGCTTTAACATGGAATGTTGACATCACACTTGGATTGTACACTCGAAATAGAATGAACACAACGGCGCTATGATGAAGACTCTTCATCTTCATCATACCTTAGGGTCGTTAACGTCTTGTTCAAGGCGTCTAAAAGTTCGAGGGTTGAATGGAACCAGCTTGGCAAGTCTTGGGGTCATAACCTGGTAGTCTAATATCATCAGAATGGTTTAACATTCACAGCCACAGTATGGACAAAGAAATATAGCTGCAGTGGACTGCCTAATCGTCCGGGCAACCTTCTCAAATGTACTATGCCAAACAGACCATCAATATGCAATTCCAAATTCCAATTCCCAATAAACAGAAATTCCCCCGATGAGCGGCTTTGAAACCTTGCCTCGGGGCTTCGATTACCTAGGCTTCTGGCTGCAAAATGGCGGGAGAGAAATGTTTATGGTGAGGCTGCCATCGTTCGCCAGGCTCTATATCCTGTAGCCTGGTGATGGCATGATTGCCATCGTTTGCCAGGGTCTATATCCTGTTGATTTGGGATCATCTTCGATGCTTATTGCAAACCTTTTCTTCTTCTTCTTCTTCTTCTTCTTCTTCTTCTTCTTCTTCTTCTCATATTCGCCCATCCTTCTCTTTCTCGTGGCATCTTTCAATTCATATATTCTTTATAGTTGGCGCCAATCCTTCAATCACTTGTTCCAGTCTCTGGTGTACTCGTGATCTGCCTTATCACGATCTAAGTTCTCATGAGAGAGAGAGAGAGAGAGAGAGAGAGAGAGAGAGAGAGAGAGAGAGAGAGAGAGAGAGAGAGAGAGAGAGAGAGAGAGAGAGAGAGAGAGAGAGAACACCATGTACATAGGGTCATAAGAGGCAAGGATACGTTGAATGGAGATGTGAGCGTCTGAGATCACTGAAACCGTACCGGAGCGAATCATTGAAGCTGAACCAGCGAACCAATTTCCCTTTTCTTTTTTTTTTTTTTTGTTTATCTCTGGTTCTCTACCTCGAGCCCGTTCTGCTAGTTGGTCTGACCCCACTACTCACGTCCGCGGTGATAGGGACCGGAGGAGGTGGAGCTGGGGATTGGGGTTGGGGGAAAGAAAAAACTTCCCTGGAACGAAATTTGTATGTCCGAGACCCCACCCAGTGAGGTCTCGGTGGTTCGAGATGTGACCATCTCAAGGTGAATGGTGTGGACCTTCTGTACTTATCATCACGTTCTGAGAAATCCATATATATATAATTAAGTGGTAATCTACATGATTCATATATCTCCCGAGTGTTTATCTTTCTTAAGTGTTCCTCCTCCCCTTTATGATATATGGCCATATATGTATTTTCTGCTTGACCGATTACTCCTACATTCCTACCCACTACCCAGCAACCTTACCCACTCGCAGCTCTAACCCTAGTATCCCGACCTCCAACAACCCTTTCCCTAGCCAATTCAACCACTGCAACCAGAACAACCTCTCCCCCCCAGAGAGATCCATCCCAACGACCCTACCCTCGTCAAGCATCCACAGAAACCAAATCCCCAGCAACTCTACACCTCGGAAACTCACACTACCAACAACCTTGCTTCAACAACCCTACCCTAACAACCGGGATACCAAACAACCCTAGCCTAGTAGTCCTATCCCTAGCAACCCTACCCCAGCAACCCCATCCACAGCAACCCTCAGGAGCGGCACAGAGAGGGGACGACTAGGGAAGGGGAGGCGGTGGATGCAGAGGTCATCATATAATAGTGACCAGTTGCGTTGCTTCAGACGTCAGAACATTACGCCACGTCTTGCAAGACACCCCAACCCTTCCTGCCTCCTCCACACCCGGCAGGGGGGGAAAAAAGGGGGGAAGAATTTCTTGCAAAACGAGGTAGTAAGTATGTAAAGGGGTTGAGGGGGGAGGGGAAGGGGAAGGTGTGGTGTTAAGACATTTGTCAAGAGGGACTGATTAAGGAGGGAGGGAGGGAGTTGTTAGGTGGAGGAAGGAAAGGTGAGGGGGGAGGGGAGAAGGAGGAAGAGGAGGAGGAGGTATATTGCAAAAGTTAAAAAGTTAGCCCCAAGTGTTTTTTTTCCTCCAGGATGGAGGTGTTTGACCCGAGAGAGGGAGGGAGGTACCTGTCCTGGGTCACGGGAGGTAGTCACCCCGGTGGAAAGGAAGCATTTACCCCGGGACAGAAACGTTCAACCCGGGGCACAAGTATTTACCCCAGGACGGTTACGTTCACCCCAGGGCGCGAGTATTTACCCCAGGACAGACGTGTTGATACTCCGGGACAGAAGTATTTACCCCGGGACAGAAGTGTTTACCTCGGGGAAGCAGAAGTATTTACCCCCGCGGAGTAAAGTATTTACCCCGCTACAGAAGTAAACTCTGGACGACCTGTTGATGGGTGAGTGTGGGATTCTCATGAATGAGTCACGACGGTGTAGGGAACATTACTCACCATAATTCCTCATCGTCTGGCTCGAGGAGAACATTATGAGTATGAGTATGAGCGTTGGGTCCCTTACTGGCGAGTTAAGGGAGTGGGGTGTGGGGTGGAGCTCTTCCTCGACACGTGCACTGTCATAATCTCACGACACACCACCTCCTACTCTTTCGTGTGACCATAAGACGACCCTGCGGTGCGATGGGGTTGGGACACAACAAGACCGCCGTCCCCCATGCACAACGACCAAATCGGTGTGGTGAGGTGACGACACAGCCAACCCGTATGTATACTGATGACCTCAAGAACACAAGTGCTGACCTTCTAGCGTTATGACCTCATGACGTAGCCACACCTCCCTCCCGCCTCAAGTCCGGCGATGTTACGACATCATGACCTCCCTCTGTGTCCTGACATCATGACACTTTACATGCTTCCTAACACCGAAACAAAAGCTGCGTGGGACTCAGGGAGATTATAATACCAAAACAAAAGCTATGAGAAACTCAGGGAGATTATAATACCTAAACGAAGACATTGGGAGACTCAGGGAGATGATGACACCAAAACAAAAGCAGTGAGAGACTCAGGGAGATGATGACACCAAAACAAAAGCAGTGAGAGACTCGGGGAGATTAGGATAAGGACGTTCTTCACTGTGGGTTGTGGGGGGACTTACACAAGGGGGGGGGGGAGGGGTGAGGGTGGTGGGTCCGGGGTCGTCTGGCCCACCTGAGTGGTCACCCAATCTGTCTCCGAGGCCGAGCTGAGGTCATCACCAGAGTTACCCCAGTGGGGGTACGTCTAATGCACTGAGTGACCTGCCACTATCACTGTTACTGTGGCATGATTCTGATACTACCAGAATTACCCAGTGTGGGGTACATTATCTGAGTTACCCCCTTGAGGGGTGGTACGTCCAGTGTGTAGAACCTGCCATTATCATAGTTACCCCACGTATGGGGTACATTTAGTGTAGTGCAGAATCTGCACCACATTATCAGAGTTACCCCCTTGAGGGGTAGTACGTCCAGTGTGTAGAACCTGTCATTATCATAGTTACCCCACGTATGGGGTACATTTACTGTAGTGCAGAACCTGCCATTATCATAGTCACCCCAAGTGAGGGGGTACATCTATTTAGGTGTGCACGACCTTCCTCGACAAGAGCTCCCCCTCCCGCCATTACCTCCACCAACACCAGCAGCAACAACAGGCCCGGACGACAACAACAACAACAACAAAAACACATTCACAACACAGGGAGAGACACAACACAACACAACACGTCACAAGTGCCACTTGATTTCAGTTGGTTTTGGACTCTGGCTGGGGGAGTCAGGACCCTCGTATGACACAGGGCAGGGGAGCTGTCCCCCTGGCTACACTGACATTCACACTGAAGCTGAACCGACCTGATAACTAACGCTACACTGACGTCATACCGAGTTATACTGACACTTTACTTACAAGACATACTGACAATCATATACTGACGATGTCACACTGACTCATACAGGCGCTATACTGACGTTGCACTGACGCTAACTTTAAGTCAAAATGATGCTACACTGACGTCATACTGACACATATACTGGCGTTAGGGCCAGGTGTACCGATGAATCCTGCAGAGAGAGAGAGAGAGAGAGAGAGAGAGAGAGAGAGAGAGAGAGAGAGAGAGAGAGAGAGAGAGAGAGAGAGAGAGAGAGAGAGAGAGAGAGGTCCCATACGGGTGATAAGACCTCCGTAATGTCAATAACCAAAATGGGATTCGAACCTGCGTCTCGCATGTGAATCTGAGAAAGTCTCGTGTCTCCAGTGTTGACACTGGCTGGCTCCCTCGTACACCACCTGTTTGTAGACACTCACTTTAAAAAGGCCCTGGGTAATGTAGAGTCACTCTACACGCGCGTATAAACAAACTTATTTTCATTTTTTCCGTCATAAATAAGGAGGTATCCCGCTGTGTGGGGAGGGTAATACTGGTCTTGTATCAACATCCCTGGGGAGAGGGGGAGGAAGAATACTCCCCCACGTATCTCCTGCGTGTCGTGGAGGGGGACTAAAGAGGGGCGGGAGCGCGTAGCGATGGCTGAGCTTTTCTCCCCCTTCCTCATCGCCACCTCCCTGAAGAAGGAGGAGATTAAGGATCCGAGGGAGGGATTTTGCCTCAGAGGCTCAGTCGACCGGTCAACTGTACCTCGGGCGTGCGCAGCTGAGGTGGCGCAGAACAACACGTATGAAGAACGATTATAACACTGAAGATCACTGAAGATGTTCACTGACGTCTGTGGTGGAGCGGTCACTGTGTTCCTGACCGCTACGCATCTACGGGTCGCCAGAGGTTGAGCCAGCGTGGGTTCGAATCCTGGTCACAGCAGTTGGTCCACAGTCCATCCAGCTGTTCATCCTCCCAAAGGCGTTGGTTGATAAATTAGGTACCTGGATTAGGTTAAGGTATATATATATATATATATATATATATATATATATATATATATATATATATATATATATATATATATATATATATATATATATATATATATTAGCGTTAATAAGATGGCTTTGATGATACGGGATTTCAATAGCGAGTGCTCCTTCACCTAACACAAAATGTTCAGGGATTCGAGCGTGTTCACGGCAGGTGATATATAAGAACCTCAGGTGTGTGTTATGTTCTAAACTACTCCGTCTTGCAGGTTAGCCGATACAAGAATCGTTTATTCTCAATAGAAAAAAAAGGATAAGGAGAAGAGATATATATATTCCACGGTGAGATATCGGCTACTGGAAACGAATTACCATTTCCAAGTATCAGGTAAACATAAGGTACGCGCCTCCACATATCTCTTGTGGCCGAGGGGTGAGGCGAACCCTGCACCTCTCCACCCCAGCCTGGGGTTGATGGGGGAGAGGTGGAGGTGAGAGGGAGAGGTTTGCCCCTGAATCATCGTGGCGGTACTGAGGTCGTCTGGTAACGAGTGATGGGTTCAACAATCTAACCCCTCCTCCCCAACCCCGTGACTCAGGTCACCTGGTGACGAGTGATGGGTCCACCTCCCTCGTGAAGTCACCGGGGAACCCCTTCCTTCCCCCCAGCGTAGGAGGGAGGGCTGTATATTATCCCCCTTTCTCCCCCGACACACACACACACACACACACACACACAATGTCCTTCACAGGAATTTCCTATCCTGCTCGTAGTCTACTGTTCATCCTTCTCGTCCTGTTCCATCCCATGATCCTCTTTACCCCTTTTCTCTGTACCATTCCATAGGCATTCCTTCTTGTATGACTGAATATCAACCCTTTTTCCCTGTACTACTTCTCACTTCGCTTTACTCTTCCTTTCCACAATTTCCTTTCCGTCCCATCCTTATTTCTCTCCACATAACAGTCCCTCCCACATCCCATACTCCTCCACTTCCACTCCACACTACAACACGGAGTGGGTGTTTTTTCCTTCACTATCTTCATTTGTCTTCAACATCATCACTATACATCGCTGCACTCACCAGCATACCTGCTAACATCACTACCACCTCTACCACATCCACCACCACCAATCACCACCGTCACCACCCACCCCTCTACAACCCCACCACCACCAATCACCACCCCCCCATACCACCTCACCACCACCATCACCATCAATCACCACCCTACCACACCACCAATCACCACCCCCCCATACCACCTCACCACCACCATCAATCACCACCCTACCACCACCACCACCACCATCATCACTACCAATCACCACCCACCCCCCTTATACCACCCCACCACCACCACCAATCCCCACCACCGTCACCACCACCAACTTGGACGGGTCTACATAACAAGCTCTGGGCCTTATTTACATAATTAACGAGAAAATATTCATAGGTAGGCTCACAATTTTCGCGTCTGCCGAGCGGGCCTGGAGGAGGCTCGCGTATGGCAACACAATCTATTTTAGTTCTTTTTATAACCTCTCTAGAAACACTGCCACTCTAGTAAACCTAATGAACATGCAATCGTGTGTGTGTATATATATATATATATATATATATATATATATATATATATATATATATATATATATATATATATATATATATATATACACGTATATATATTAACATCTGTGAGCAGTTCGTATTTCTGTGCTTCCCTTCCCACCCTGAGTACTTCCTTGCTGTTAAAACTAATAATTTCTTCGAGTTCGTAAAAATTCTCTGGGGGGATTTTAAGTCCCCAACACCAATATATAATTCTCTCATACAGTATCCATTACGTACTGTCTGGATGAACCATCCTTTACGCACCGTCTGGATGAACCATCCATTACGTACCGTCTGGATGAACCATCCATTACGTATCGTCTGGATGAGCCATCCATTACGCACCGTCTGGATGAACCATCCATTACGTACCGTCTGGATGAACCATCCATTACGTAGCGTCTGGATGAACCATCCATTACGTAGCGTCTGGATGAACCATCCATCAATATTCCCTGAAACATTTACTTGCCTAACATCCAGAGGGCCAGACAGCAACTGGAAGGCCCAGCGGTGCAACACACTGAAGGAGAGACAGAACCCGACGTCTGATGGCGTCAGGAGCACTGAGGGAGGTGAGCAGGCTCAGGTCCCTGCACCTGGTGGTGTTGTGTGCTCAGGTTAATGCTAGATGGAGATCAGTTAACACTGGGTGAGACGCTGGGCATGTGTTCAGTACGCCCGGTACCGCTCTCCCCCAGCACTCTGTGGTAACGCTGACAGTGCTGTACCCACTCTGTGTGTCTTGTACCCGCTTGTGTAACAGGCCGGGTGTGTGTGTGTGTGTGTGTGTGTGTGTGTGTGTGTGTGTGTGACGGACCCACTCACGTAACATACCCGCCTGTGTAACACATCCACTTACGTAACACCTCGCCCTGCGTAATCCATCCATCTAGGTAACACAGACACACACACACACACACACACACACACACACACACACACACAGGTCATGAGCCTCCCTGGAGAGTGGTGGGAGAGGCCAGCCAAGGCCCGGCCTCTCACCTTACAGCCCAGGAACATCTCGCTCGAGTTTCTGTAATTAGAGACACAGTCTTCCCGGTCGACCCCTACAGGAGAGCAGGGCGTGGGTGGCGCGGGGGTGGTCGTGGAGAACATGGGTGGCGTGGTGGCGGGTGTATGTGTAGGGCTTGGATTTTGTGGGGTGCGAGTGCAGAGCTGGGCGTGGGTAAGGTCATCTCTTCCAGGCGTAGGGTTGTGGGCGCGGCTCCCAGGCGTGGGCTTATGGGCGCGGCTCTCAGGCGTGGGCTTGTGGTCAAGACTGGAAGAAACGTTAGATGTGTGATGGAGACGAATGTGTGTGTGTGTGTGTGTGTGTGTGTGTGTGTGTGTGTGTGTGTGTGTGTAAATATGAGATACCGCACAGATAAATATATGCAGGAACATGTATGCCTGCGTGTGTACTGCATACATATTTACATATGTATAAGTGTTTGTATAAGACATGGAGTCACCTCAATCCTGAGCCTGGTACACACCTACCACAGACCAGCTCCCAGATGTCGAACCATGACCTCTCTCAGCGCCCTCTATCATCAACCCTCAGACGCCAAGAAAAAAAAAAAAAATCCATCAGAGAGACAATCATTGTGATCATAATGTCTAAGGATGTGACGACAAGATGTCGGTGAGGGCCATGGCTCCAGTACGTACCGTTCTGCAGGTACACACGGTACACTGGCAGAGTCGTGTGATTGCCTTCACGTGTACGAGTATGTGGCTCGCCAAAAGGAAGGAGAAAAAACAGCTTGGACCAAGGGTAATGAGGGGGAGGACATGGAGGCCATACTGCACCCGGGTGTTGTCAAAACATGGCACCCAGGCCAAGGCTACCCGAGGCGCCCTCTGTCCATGGTAGAAATAAATCCTTTTTTTTTCAACTTGATCCTTAATCAACTTCTCTATTTTCTAATCAACTGAATTGCACGGTTCATCATTGATATTCTCCTCCATCTCTCCAAATTCATGAAATTATTGTGTGGGGAACAAGAGCTTAATACCCCAAGGGACATCCTCCTTAACTAGGGCTCGAACCCGCGTCCCAGGATGATCAAGGATCTCATAACACGGGAAGGAGAGGCCCTGCACAGCTCCTCACATCCCCGGCACGCTGCTCATAAATTCCTCACTCACCTTTCAAGTGAGTGTCCTGGTTTAATATCCTGCGGGAGAGATGCTGGAAGTAGTGGTGGCAACGATGAT
Source organism: Panulirus ornatus (assembly GCF_036320965.1). Classification (NCBI taxonomy): domain Eukaryota; kingdom Metazoa; phylum Arthropoda; class Malacostraca; order Decapoda; family Palinuridae; genus Panulirus; species Panulirus ornatus. Next base: position 25,626,075 of record NC_092260.1, on the reverse strand, counting down.
GGTGGTGGTGGTGGCGATGATGATGATGGTGATGGTGTTGGTGTTTTTCTTGTGGTGTGGTGGTGACAGATACAATGGCGTTGACTGTTGGTGTTGGTGGTGAGGAGGAGAGGATGGGGAGGACTTTTACTTAACACAGCCATACCCTGACATCATCGCTTGTATCACATTATTCTGACGTCAGTGAGGACGACGTGATGGCGTGTTCTGAGGGCGAGGTGGTCTGTGTGGCGGGAGCAGTAACCCCACCTGCTGGGTCCGAGGAGAGGAGGTGGTCCCCAGCCACGGGTCGGAGGACAGAGCATACCGTGATGTGGTTGGGCAGTTCGTGTTTATGATCCACTAAGGTGCTCCAAACGTCCTGTCGTTCGTCCTCTCGCAAATGCAAGTCGCAAGACGGTCCTGTCTACTCGTCCGTCCCGCTTCAAGACGTTATCCGTCAGCTCGTTCCGTCCCTGTCCCTGTCCAGGCCTGTTTCGTCACCTCGTCTTTCCACTCAGGTCTCACCCGTCTATCCGTCCGTCACGTACGATCTCGTCCGTCGTCCCCTAGGGACAATAAAGATGATCTAAATATATCAATAAAACCGTATGCCAAGGGTTCGTAGGGTCTCGGGTGACGTTTGCGTCGAGTATAAACAGATTCGAATCCGTCTGCAGGTGTCAGGCACAAGAACCACACTTGGCTGACTGTTAAGCAATTTATATACGTCTCTCATCTCGCTACACCGTAATTACGTTACAAAAGAGAATACGAAATATGTTGTCCTATCCTGTATCACTGTTTTTCTGATATTATCATTATTATTATAATCTATTTTCAACCAAAGTCTCATCGACTTGAAATTCAAATCCTGCTCAGTGTGTGAGGATAGGTGGTGTTGGTGACGACAGCACTGGTGACAGAGAGTGGTGATGATGCTGGTGCTGTTAGTGACAGTGGTGATGATGGTGGTTTGGTGGTGGGAATCGTGGGTCCACTGGGGACAAGTTGCCCAGGCAACCCAAGGATTGTATAACGTACATGTACCTCTCGGGTTCTTCACCGCCTTCTGCAGGAGCGAGGCAAGGAGGAGGAGGAAGAGGAGGGGGAGGATGAAGAGATGAAGGAGAGGGAGGAGGAGGACGACGAAGATGGGCGAGGAGGAAGAGGAGGAGAAGGAGGAGGAGGTTGAAGAAGAGGAGGTGGAGGAGGAAGGACGTGCCATGGCCCATGGACCACACTGGGGAACGACCATGGTCTACCAACGTACCGTGCTCAGGTCGTTGACTTTCTGGGGACAAAGAGTCCATCGTAATTCCTCGGAGAGAGAGAGAGAGAGAGAGAGAGAGAGAGAGAGAGAGAGAGAGAGAGAGAGAGAGAGAGAGAGAGAGGCGTATGTAGCACTCACGCAATCATCTGCTACCCAGTGCTGTACACACGTAAGCATATCCCACAAGGGGAACACCGCCAAACATCACCATCTGTGGAAAATCATAATGAGCCAGGTATCGTCCCCAGGTATCGTTCCCAGGTATCGTCCCTCACTCTAGGAAGTATGAGAAAAGAAATACGAAAAACGACTGTTCCTTGGCTGACAACTTCCTGGGATATGTATCCCTTGTATTATCTTTTATATTTCCCTGCTGCGACCTGACTTATTTCGACATTATCTAAATAATTTTATCTGCATTACAAAGATACTCGTATATATATATATATATATATATATATATATATATATATATATATATATATATATATATATATATATATATATATATTCGAACGTAAAAAATTACTGCCATTAAACTATATAAAGGCACTCGAAGACACTCTTAGCTTGGAAAGGGAGCACACACACTGGTAGTTTACCTCTGGAATGGGTAACCTCGCAAAACATAAGCCACTGATTCCTGTAGCACTCACTGTATTCGTCCTTCACTGTATTTCAGAATGAGGAACACTGAACTATGATAACAGATCTAGAATATATTCACTGTCTTCATCCCACGCTGTATGTCACGTCGAGAAACACTAAAACCACTGGTCACAAAGAACTAGTTTCGTAAATTTCTACCAAAACTCTTTTCTGCCGATTCGAGACTTTCAACTGAGGCCTCGCGGCAAAGCATCGTGCTCCATGTTAAAGACTTGGACGAGTCTATTCGCGAATCCGCTTCGTTCTGTTGAAGATCCATCGGCAAATAATCTATCCTTTAAAACTGAACTTGTAGTTAGAGCTGCGTCCAGTGATAATCATATATCAAATCCTCATCAAGGTAGGGTTTAATGAACAGTTTGATAACTCAGCTCGGTCACTGCTTCATATCAAAGCTTGCAACTGTTGATCAAAGTTTGCATAATTTTCGCATTTTTTCCCCTCCCCTATCTAATAATTGTCGAGTTAGCGTTCACTAAGTCGTATATCAGGCTGGTTTAGCCATGAGTGTAGATCAAAGCTGCAAATTGAAGTTCAGAGTGAACATGTTTTTGCTTTACTGTATGAGGCCGCATCCGACAGGCTTATGGGCCAGGGCTTTGTTACCATGTAATTAACATTTCTTTCAAAGGATTGTTGTTCAGCATATATATATATATATATATATATATATATATATATATATATATATATACATATATATATATATATATATATATATATATATATATATATATATATAAAGACGAACGTTCTTGAGTTCCTTAGTAATTTTGGCTCCTGGTTCATCAAATCAATGAAGCACAGCACCAACCTTCTATCTCAGCGCCTCAACATGGCTATCCCTCGAGGGGGAAATGTGAGCTGCAAGTATTACGTTCACATCCCTCACTCAGAGGAGGTGGAGAAACTTAACGAGATGTCATGTTTATTCTTTTAACAATGGCATCATCGCCCCCACGTTTTACCCTCCAGTCGTCATCAACACTACACCCACGAGTCTTGAGAGGTGTTGTCCTCTCTCTCTCTCTCTCTCTCTCTCTCTCTCTCTCTCTCTCTCTCTCTCTCTCTCTCTCCGCCCCCCGCCCTCCTCCCATCGGCGTTGCAGGCGGTCCTTCATGTGCTATATCTCCCACGGCTCCTACAAATAATGATGGGCCTGTCCTATACCTCCCAAGCGTCTCCTACAAAGGATTGGGGAGTGGGTGATGACGGGTGGGAGGGGAGCAGAGAGGGAGGCTTGGAGGGATGTGTGTAAGGCATCCTTGTAACAGCCGGGGAGGAATCTGGCCCAGGTGAAGCCTTATATGGCAGCCCCCCGGGGTGTGGGGGCTTCTCTCATACTCAGGGAGGGAGAGGGCGTATTGTTCTCACTTATACTCTCTCTCTCTCTCTCTCTCTCTCTCTCTCTCTCTCTCTCTCTCTCTCTCTCTCTCTCTCTCAATATACACCCTGCTTCCTTTGTCACCATTTGTCTGTCTGTCATTCTTATTGACCGAGTCGACGTGGCTCAGTCTGACTATAGATGTGTCTATATAGATATACAAATTAGATGAATGAATGAATTATGAATTAATAATACTAGCTTCTTGGGGTTTTCTATGACCGGCCTTGAACTTAGGTTGGATAATTTTGGAGTCAAGGTTAAAAAAGGCCATCATCACTACACCCCCATCTTTACTAAACTGTATCTTCATCAAACTCTCATCTCCATATAAGAATATCTTCATCACACCATCTTTACTACATTACACCCTCATTTTCATTACACCATCCTCATCGTTCTTATCATAAAAAAAGATCCATTTTCAGTACATTCTGATCTTCACCACACCATCATCTTGACTACACTCATTTTAACTACCCTCGTATCTTCACTATATCCTTACCTTCACTACAACCCATACACCTTTACCTTGGGTTCATGGTCGCCCTATTATCTCCACAATACCCACTACCTTTAGTAAGCTGGGTTCAAAGCTGGTTATCCTGCCAGCCTTGAACCACGCGTGGATGTTTTTGACGAAGACAGGAGGATACTTGGCGTAGGACAGGAGGAGAGGATGACGGAGAAGGGGAAGTCTGAAGCAGAGATGGATGGACGGGTGATTGAGGGGAGGAGGCCGAGCGAAAGGGTAGGAGTAGATAACAAGGGCAGGAGGTCCGGTGTATGGCTAAGCCGGGGAAATAGCAACATGGTGACTCAGCTGACCTTGTTCATGGAACCATATTTTCCATCTGGATGGCCCTCGGCGGGGTGTGGGCGACTGAACCCAAGCGTATATCTGAGTGTCTATATGTGGGTGCACACATGTGTGTTTTTTCTGTGTGTCTGTATATGCGACCGTTTTGAGTGAGTGAAGCTGTGCGTGTGTTTGTGCTTTCCACGAGTATAATTGTTAGTTTGCTTTGCGTGTACGAATGCACGCAAAGACAAAATTCTTCTTGCCTCTCAGTCTTCCTCCTCCCGCTCTTTAGATAAGCCATTGCACCAAGGAGTCATCATCCTCCCGGCCATCCCTCAGCAACCACACAGACGGGGGGCTGCACACCAGCCACCGCGCTGGGTGTAACATTTCGTTATGTCTTCGCCTGTTCCAGCCTACATACTCCCACCTGGGTCGCCCTCATCTTCCGCCCTCCCGACTCCGGCACAAATTACTCTTCCCGGGCAAATGTTTGAACCCTTTTAATTTGGGCGAGACTCCTTGTCCATTATTCCAGTCTGGTTTCATTTTCAAGTGTCAATATTTTAGAACAATTTCGCCCCGTTTTCTTCGAGGTTGCTGGAAAGGAGACGGAGGGGGTCCTGCAGAGAATTAAGTGGAGGAGAGGGGGGGGGGGGGGAGTTCGTTTGTTTAAGAATGATACTGTTTTAACCCCACAGTTTTTAATATTTGATAACTGTTCCTTGAGTAAATTATGAGTCATTTTAATGAGAAAACCTCGAGTGAGGCGGAATCACAAATAAAAAAAGAATGTTTTTAATCCGGCGTTCCATAAGTCTCGAGTTTCGTAATACTGTCTCATCCATCTCATAAGGCTCTGAGTTTAAAGTCTACTTACTCGACTCTAATAACCTCCGTCTGGCTTCATCATGGGCCAGCGGTCTCGAGCCTGAGTCAGAATGAACCAATACACCCACGAGTACCTTCCTGGACCAGGGATTTTATCCACTACACATTCAATTTGTGACTCGTTCCCCCGGCGACCTCCCTACTTCGCGTTCGGATGCTTCGTTCGCTCATATCCCGTCGTCTCAGGGTTTCCCCAGCCTTGTCCATTCAACTCAAGGGTGTTGCTAGAATAGTCCGGTGTGGAGAGAGAGAGAGAGAGAGAGAGAGAGAGAGAGAGAGAGAGAGAGAGAGAGAGAGGAAAATAAGATATTTGTCGAGGAAAGGGACTCGATTGGAGATCTCATTTGGCATGGCTTCAGAGAGAGAGAGAGAGAGAGAGAGAGAGAGAGAGAGAGAGAGAGAGAGAGAGAGAGAGAGAGAGAGAGAGAGAGAGATAGGAGGGTCTGAGAAACAAAAGACGAATCTACACAAACAAGGACCACATGAATACAGGAGGCCCCACAGTTCTCGGCAAACAACGAGTACGGTACCTGGGGAGGAAGGATAAGGGGGGAGGAGGTTAGCGGTGTGTTTGGATGGTCTCGTAGACCCCAGCCAAATGATCCTGGGTCACACGACGCCCCTGCCTCCTCTCCCCTAACCTCTCACCCAGTCCCAACACAACACCACTCTCCCTGATATTAAAGCTCCACTCAGATGAACAAAGGGGGGGATCGTGTGGGGAAGGGGGCGTTCCAGAGAGTTGTGTTACGAAGCGAAGATGTGTGTGTGTGTGGTGTGTGTGTGTGTGTTGTGTGTGTGTGGTGTGTTGTGGTGTGTGTGCTACCTTCTTTCACGCCACTTATGTCTCACTTTACATTCACTCCTCCAAACACTAACAACACTCACCATCACAGTGTTACATACAGACCACAAAGATAAAAAAAAAAAAAACGGCAAATAATCTATCCTTTAAAACTGAACTTGTAGTTAGAGCTGCGTCCAGTGATAATCATATATCAAATCCTCATCAAGGTAGGGTTTAATGAACAGTTTGATAACTCAGCTCGGTCACTGCTTCATATCAAAGCTTGCAACTGTTGATCAAAGTTTGCATAATTTTCGCATTTTTTTCCCTCCCCTATCTAATAATTGTCGAGTTAGCGTTCACTAAGTCGTATATCAGGCTGGTTTAGCCATGAGTGTAGATCAAAGCTGCAAATTGAAGTTCAGAGTGAACATGTTTTTGCTTTACTGTCGGCTGTTGTATGAGGCCGCATCCGACAGGCTTATGGGCCAGGGCTTTGTTACCATGTAATTAACATTTCTTTCAAAGGATTGTTGTTCAGCATATATATTTATATATATATATATATATATATATATATATATATATATATATATATATATATATATATATATAAAGACGAACGTTCTTGAGTTCCTTAGTAATTTTGGCTCCTGGTTCATCAAATCAATGAAGCACAGCGCCAACCTTCTATCTCAGCGCCTCAACATGGCTATCCCTCGAGGGGGAAATGTGAGCTGCAAGTATTACGTTCACATCCCTCACTCAGAGGAGGTGGAGAAACTTAACGAGATGTCATATTTATTCTTTTAACAATGGCATCATCGCCCCCACGTTTTACCCTCCAGTCGTCATCAACACTACACCCACGAGTCTTGAGAGGTGTTGTCCTCTCTCTCTCTCTCTCTCTCTCTCTCTCTCTCTCTCTCTCTCTCTCTCTCTCTCCGCCCCCCGCCCTCCTCCCATCGGCGTTGCAGGCGGTCCTTCATGTGCTATATCTCCCACGGCTCCTACAAATAATGATGGGCCTGTCCTATACCTCCCAAGCGTCTCCTACAAAGGATTGGGGAGTGGGTGATGACGGGTGGGAGGGGAGCAGAGAGGGAGGCTTGGAGGGATGTGTGTAAGGCATCCTTGTAACAGCCGGGGAGGAATCTGGCCCAGGTGAAGCCTTATATGGCAGCCCCCCGGGGTGTGGGGGCTTCTCTCATACTCAGGGAGGGAGAGGGCGTATTGTTCTCATACTCTCTCTCTCTCTCTCTCTCAATATACACCCTGCTTCCTTTGTCACCATTTGTCTGTCTGTCATTCTTATTGACCGAGTCGACGTGGCTCAGTCTGACTATAGATGTGTCTATATAGATATACAAATTAGATGAATGAATGAATTATGAATTAATAATACTAGCTTCTTGGGGTTTTCTATGACCGGCCTTGAACTTAGGTTGGATAATTTTGGAGTCAAGGTTAAAAAAGGCCATCATCACTACACCCGCATCTTTACTAAACTGTATCTTCATCAAACTCTCATCTCCATATAAGAATATCTTCATCACACCTTCATCTTTACTACATTACACCCTCATTTTCATTACACCATCCTCATCGTTCTTATCATAAAAAAAGATCCATTTTCAGTACATTCTGATCTTCACCACACCATCATCTTGACTACACTCATTTTAACTACCCTCGTATCTTCACTATATCCTTACCTTCACTACAACCCATACACCTTTACCTTGGGTTCATGGTCGCCCTATTATCTCCACAATACCCACTACCTTTAGTAAGCTGGGTTCAAAGCTGGTTATCCTGCCAGCCTTGAACCACGCGTGGATGTTTTTGACGAAGACAGGAGGATACTTGGCGTAGGACAGGAGGAGAGGATGACGGAGAAGGGGAAGTCTGAAGCAGAGATGGATGGACGGGTGATTGAGGGGAGGAGGCCGAGCGAAAGGGTAGGAGTAGATAACAAGGGCAGGAGGTCCGGTGTATGGCTAAGCCGGGGAAATAGCAACATGGTGACTCAGCTGACCTTGTTCATGGAACCATATTTTCCATCTGGATGGCCCTCGGCGGGGTGTGGGCGACTGAACCCAAGCGTATATCTGAGTGTCTATATGTGGGTGCACACATGTGTGTTTTTTCTGTGTGTCTGTATATGCGACCGTTTTGAGTGAGTGAAGCTGTGCGTGTGTTTGTGCTTTCCACGAGTATAATTGTTAGTTTGCTTTGCGTGTACGAATGCACGCAAAGACAAAATTCTTCTTGCCTCTCAGTCTTCCTCCTCCCGCTCTTTAGATAAGCCATTGCACCAAGGAGTCATCATCCTCCCGGCCATCCCTCAGCAACCACACAGACGGGGGGCTGCACACCAGCCACCGCGCTGGGTGTAACATTTCGTTATGTCTTCGCCTGTTCCAGCCTACATACTCCCACCTGGGTCGCCCTCATCTTCCGCCCTCCCGACTCCGGCACAAATTACTCTTCCCGGGCAAATGTTTGAACCCTTTTAATTTGGGCGAGACTCCTTGTCCATTATTCCAGTCTGGTTTCATTTTCAAGTGTCAATATTTTAGAACAATTTCGCCCCGTTTTCTTCGAGGTTGCTGGAAAGGAGACGGAGGGGGTCCTGCAGAGAATTAAGTGGAGGAGAAGGGGGGGGGGGGGAGTTCGTTTGTTTAAGAATGATACTGTTTTAACCCCACAGTTTTTAATATTTGATAACTGTTCCTTGAGTAAATTATGAGTCATTTTAATGAGAAAACCTCGAGTGAGGCGGAATCACAAATAAAAAAAGAATGTTTTTAATCCGGCGTTCCATAAGTCTCGAGTTTCGTAATACTGTCTCATCCATCTCATAAGGCTCTGAGTTTAAAGTCTACTTACTCGACTCTAATAACCTCCGTCTGGCTTCATCATGGGCCAGCGGTCTCGAGCCTGAGTCAGAATGAACCAATACACCCACGAGTACCTTCCTGGACCAGGGATTTTATCCACTACACATTCAATTTGTGACTCGTTCCCCCGGCGACCTCCCTACTTCGCGTTCGGATGCTTCGTTCGCTCATATCCCGTCGTCTCAGGGTTTCCCCAGCCTTGTCCATTCAACTCAAGGGTGTTGCTAGAATAGTCCGGTGTGGAGAGAGAGAGAGAGAGAGAGAGAGAGAGAGAGAGAGAGAGAGAGAGAGAGAGAGAGAGAGAGAGAGAGAGAGAGAGAGAGAGAGGAAAATAAGATATTTGTCGAGGAAAGGGACTCGATTGGAGATCTCATTTGGCATGGCTTCAGAGAGAGAGAGAGAGAGAGAGAGAGAGAGAGAGAGATAGAAAGGTCTGAGAAACAAAAGACAAATCTACACAAACAAGGACCACATGAATACAGGAGGCCCCACAGTTCTCGGCAAACAACGAGTACGGTACCTGGGGAGGAAGGATAAGGGGGGAGGAGGTTAGCGGTGTGTTTGGATGGTCTCGTAGACCCCAGCCAAATGATCCTGGGTCACACGACGCCCCTGCCTCCTCTCCCCTAACCTCTCACCCAGTCCCAACACAACACCACTCTCCCTGATATTAAAGCTCCACTCAGATGAACAAAGGGGGGGATCGTGTGGGGAAGGGGGCGTTCCAGAGAGTTGTGTTACGAAGCGAAGATGTGTGTGTGTGTGTGTGTGTGTGTGTGTGTGTGTGTGTGTGTGTGTGTGTGGTGTGTGTGCTACCTTCTTTCACGCACTTATGTCTCACTTTACATTCACTCCTCCAAACACTAACAACACTCACCATCACAGTGTTACATACAGACCACAAAGATAAAAAAAAAAAAAAGCCTCCTAATGACTCGGATTCAGATCTAAAAACCCATATTGATGGAATCCCACACAGGGAGACACACCGACACTGGCGACATAGAAGTTTTGATTATTTTCTGATGTAGTTTATGAACTGGGTAAACGCCAGTGCATGCCAACCTGTTTAATGGTAATGGTAGATCTAAACACACGACTGAAACGGGAGTGACTTGACCTCATTAGAGGTCAGGTCGTTAGTGTATTCATTGAGTCCCTGAGGACGATGGTACGACCCTTAGAACAGGATGATACGACCCTTGAGCAGGGACGTCACGACCCTTGACCACATCGTAACGACCCTTGGGTAGGATGGCCTGGTCTTTGCACTGATCCGCAATTTAAGGGGGGGGGGGGTTGTGGTTGTTGTTAATTATGGTGGTGGTAGTGATGGTGGTGATGGTGGTGCTTGTGGTGGTGGTGCTGGTGGTGGTTTTGGTACTGTTGTTGCTATTGGTGGTGGTGGTGGTGGTGCTGGGTGTGGCAGTGTTGGAGGCAGTTCCCCCCCTCCTCCTCCTCCTTCCCTCCCTCACCACCAACACCACAGGTAGACGTGGTCGCCGCCCGTCTGCTGGTAAACAAGGCATCAGTCCAGTGCGGCTGTGGGACCGACCTTGACTGGGCGTCGCCTCGTATTGTGGTCGACGACGGTTGAGACAAGGTCAGCTGGACCCTGTGTTTGAGTGTGTGTGTGTGTGTGTGTGTGTGTGTGTGTGTGTGTGTGTGTGTGTGAGGACACTTTTGCATCTGTCTGTACTATTCTTTTTTCTTCCTATAACAGCCTAGAAACAGCGAGATTGGAAGGACACGACACAATTGCCCATCCTACCAAGGAAGCTTATGAGGAGTCCTCAGGATCCTATGGAGTCTTAAAGAGATTTAGGGAGGCTTATAAAATTGATATGGCTTTAACACTCAGCCTTATATTCTTGAGGAGGCTTACATGCGTGTGAGGAATCTTGGTGAGGCAGTCTTAACGACGTTCCTTTTTCCAGCGAACACTAATGTCTTTCATCTACGGAGGACCAGTGAGTGTTTACGGAGGTCTTGGGAGTTGTCAGCATCCTTGAGGATTCAAAAGGCGACTTTGAGAGCCTTACGGGGTCCTTGACTTACAACCGAAGAATCCTGAAGTCTCAAGAATTTCCTGTAGTCTTGAAGGATATAGAAGAAACGAAAGTGTTTTAGGTGTATTAGAATAGTCGATAGTCTTTTCCAGGCAGTCCTGAGGAGTCTTGAGAGGAAGAGGGTGAGGCAGGAGTCCCTGACGGCCATCCTGGTGGCTGTATGAAAGCCTCCTTCGCCTCTACGGCAATCAAGGGAAACTCTACAATGCTCTGGAGTATTGACCATCGCTTCTGATGGTTGGTCTCTCGCCCTTGGGGTTCTGAAGGTGGGAAGGGATAGGGAGGAAAAGAAAAAGAGATAGAGGAATAGAAGGAAGAGGGAGAGGGAGCGAGGGAATGATAGGGAGATGACAAAGAGGTTGTGGAGAACTGCACTGCAATCCTCTGTCTCTCCTTCACTCACTATCTTAAATATTACTCACTTTCCAGAATATTCCTCACTATCTAGAATACTTTTCACTTTCAGAATATTCCTCACTAGAATATTTCTCACTTTTCAGAATATTCCTCACTATCATATTTCTCACTATCTAGAATATTTGTAGCTTTTTTTCAGAGACACACCACGAATGAGAATTAGGATAAAGACAAGGAAAATCCCGAGTAGTGTTACCTGTTAA